>NC_142934.1:25586732-25649232 GCF_046866305.1 Octopus bimaculoides
TGCAATCGTTTACACTACTTAGTAAATGCTTTCAAATCTAACCGAAACATCCCGTTCGAAGTATATAAAATTAAAACACACACACACACACACACACACACACACACACACACACACACACACACACACACACAAGCTAATTCAACGTACATAACTGCATACTGTTTTCTTATCCACACAGACATACAATACTGTTAACATATATACACAATGGTTATTGATGATATATTTGGAAACCATATGAAACTATGTAATAGTACAGACTGGACTATCAATACCAGCTTGCATACGACTACCATCATTCTGAAAGAATACCTAGGAGATACGTGGTTACGAAATAACTCAATGTAAGGAATCCAGGTGGATAATAAAACTATAAGAAAATATCAAGTGCGCCGCAAAATCAGACATGTAAATACCATTATAAAGGTGTAAGGTTGATAAGTTAACAGCACATCAGTTAAAATGTGGGCTTAAAATGTATACTAGGGATTTTACACTTCAAACACATGAATCAAGACGTTGGGTAAAAACTTAGTTGTGAGTGCGTTTAGCAGGGTGGGGTCGGGGTGGGACTACTTCAGCGATCCAATATTAACCACAAATTAGCTTCTAACTCGCAAGGGTCTCTTGTATGATAAAGAAAGACGATATCTTTGTAAATGTGTTCCTTCTCATGAATATCTTAAATCCTTTTGGACTAAGATCTGGAATGTAAAACCTACACAATCGATTTAACTCTGCTTCTCCAAAGCAACTTCACAATTTTGTCCTAAAGGGCCTTGCCTGTTTTTAGACTTTTAGTTTGCCTTTGTTTCATATGTTCTGAGTAATAACAAGCTTTACTAAGTCTCCAAGTTGCTCTGGTGGTTGAAAAAAAAAATGGGAATATGTATCGCATATGACGCGTGGACTCCAGGAAAATATATTCTGTATATCATATGTGATACACAAGACAAGCAAAGTGTTAAAACTTTCATCAAATCTATATAGGACGACTGCATAATGGGAAGGTACCTGAAAGACAATAGTTGCTTGCTCATATTCTACAGAAAGTCAAAGATGCGACTACTTAAAAGAAGAATAACAGGCATGATTGATATGCGAAATTAGTTTTCTAATATTAGAAAACTAATTTCGCATATCAAATTTTGTAACCAAGTATGAAAACATTGATTTGGTAGAAAACTATACATCCATTGTTTGCCTGAGTATTATGTAAACCAATTTCCATTACGAGTCCAGTAGTATAGAAACTAATGGGCAGGCTTTGGAGAAGAAGGGATCCTAATGAAGAGCCAGACTTTTTTGGTAAAATTGAGCCGTCTGAAGTTTGATGATGAGAAAAAAAATAATCCTTTCTACTAAAAGCACAAATCCTGAAATTTTGGGAGAGGGGACTAGTCAATTGCATCGACCCCAGTGTTTAACTGGTATTTAATTTATCGACCCCGAAAGGATGAAAGGCAAAGTCGATCTCGGTGGAATTTGAACTCAGAATGTAAGGACAGACGAAATGCCGCTAAGCATTTTGTCCGGTGTACTAACGATTCTGCCAGCTCACCTCCTCCTCCTCCTTTTTATTATTATTATTATTATTATTATTATTATTATTATTATTATTATTATTATTATTATTATTATTATTATTATTATTATCAATAATAATAATAATTTCTTCATTTTATTAATTATTATTCATTATCTTTATTATTTAATAATAAATCCGCAAAAGTTTCTGCTCGTGACAAAAGTATCTGCTGGCCTAGTTAGTGTCATTAAAAAGCTTTCAAAAACCTGGTCAACTAATTTCATAGAATTAGTGATAATGACAGGATCCATCTCAGATGGAAAAAGGTTAAAGATTGGTCCGGTCTTTGAGTGCCTTATGATACCATACATACAGCATCTGCTAAACAACAGCAATAAGTTTATATACTACTGAAAAGTGAAGAGAACAACATCCTACAGATCGGAAGTGAAATCTTCAAGAAGTGCACACTTCCGGAAACATTCATTGAGAGTATAAAAACCTGGATGAGAAAGGAGTTACACTGCAGAAAGAGAGAGAGAGAGAGAAGATGATGTATGAATATGTTTCTCGTTAAGTTGGGAATGATACTTACATTGGTTGGATGTATGTATAGTCTCTGTGTGACTCCTGAGTGTTACATGACGTCATATTTCGACAGTTCGATGGTTTTGAAATCTAAAAGCAGAATATAACTAGAAAAATGCCTAATAAACTAAAGAAACAATAAAGCCCTTAAACTCCCAAGATGCAAGTGAATATGTCAGTTAAGTAAACATACTGTAGAAGATATTATAAATCTGATTAGCAGCTGCTGCCCAGAAATGTCATTAAAGTAATACCTTCAAATGTGGCATGATGGTGTTGCTAAAACAATACACAATGACGAAAGACTGGTCTGGGAAATGTCTGTGCGTGTGCGCATGTATGTATATATAAAATACTTCCGTTGTTGAATACATGTATGTTTCAACACAAGGAATATTTGTGGAAAATTTTCATCATAACTCATGCCGTGTGCAAACAGAACAAGACTGATGTAATTGTGTGGGACAGTAAAAAAACAAAAACAAAAAACAAACAAAAAAAACAATAATTATGCGCAGTTATAAAGATCAGCTGATCTGTAGGTTTCAATATAATGTGAGAAAGAATTTTATGGACAACTGCTCCAAAACCTTCAACTTCTCTACCTACATTATACTTTCATATGTATACCAATAATTATTTCCGCATTTAACTGTTTGAGAGATATTTAGCTATGGTAGAATATAAATGTTGCCAGGGCCGGTTTTAAGCCAATTAGTCAAGTTCAGATTGGGCCCTGGGCATACACTCGAGAGAAAGACGCTATGGTGAAATTTTAGTATATCATTGTGGCTAATGGTGGAACCTAGAGCCCTCAACACTTTTTGGCTGGGACTAGCGTACTATACAAAACATCAATCTTCAGCTTTTGTATAGTAGAGGGCTCCACTGACATTTCTCTGAGCTTCGCATTTCGAAATACCGGCCCTGGATGTTACCATATTTCTGTTGATATATACTATCTTTGTTTCAATTAATTTTGGAACATAAATTAACAGGTCATTTTGATGGAAGGTTTTTTATTTAAATCACTTTAAAATTGGAAACTCTATCATAGAACGAAGTGGGGTCTCGGGTTGTTTGCTATCAAAAGGGTTAAGCGATATCTGGCTGCTATTTCTAGCGATTTGAGTCACTACATAGTGGCCCATCACTGAATTATTTATGTCTAGAACCATGTGTGACCATAAAACGTTACAGCTATGACCTTCTACGTTGTCTAATATATATATATATATATATATATATATATATATATATATATATATATATATATATATATATATATATATATATATATATATATATATATATATTATTTGGACTACATTATTTAATATGTCCTTTATTTCACATGTTGCCTGTCCGAAACATATTCACAAGTTTGTCCTAAACGTCCATGCTTGTTTTCAAATATTTAGTTATCTCTTGTTTCGTATGTTCTGAGTAATATAATGTTTTCCTGTCATAAGTCCTAAGTCACTCTGATGGTTGAAAACAATCACCAGTATGTATACTACATGATGGCAATATGGGAAATATGTCCTGCGTCGGTTACGACGACGAGGGTTCTAGTTGATCCGATCAACGGAACAGCCTGCCCGTGAAATTAACGTGCAAGTAGCAGAGCATTTCACAGACACGTGTACCCTTCACGTGGTTCTCGGGGATATTCAGTGTGACACAGAATGTGACAATGCTAGTCCTTTGAATTACAGGTACAACTCAGTTTTGCTAGCATAGTGGACTGGAGCAATGTGAAATAAAGCGCGTTGCTCAAGGACACGACGAACCATCTGGAATCGAACTCACGACCTTACGATCATGAGCTTGAATACTCCTAACCGCTTAGCCACGCGCCTTCATTGCCTGTCACATATGACAGAACAGACAAAGGGTTAAAGGCAGAGTTATGGTGTTTGCGTGAAATTTAGCTGTTATTTCTAGAAGATTGAAGCTCCTTGGCAGGCGTTCATCGGGGATGGATGTCGCAAGGTCTGGATGACTCTTTGACAGACAATCGTCTAAATGGCTGACTAGCCTGTCATGAAAGCGGTATAAGACTGGAGAACATGGTGACTGACAGACAGGAAAGGTAGACAGGTCGGCTGTCTGTCTGCATGCCTTGTTTGTTTGTTTGTTTGGTTAGTGGGTCGGTTGGCTGGTCGGTCAGATGGTTGGTTAGCTGTAGTTGTGGTTTATGTTGTTAGTTTGACAAAAGACTGTCTTGGGTGTTAATTGGTGTGAACGCTCTTCCTCCCCCCCCCCTCTTCTCTTCTCTCTCTCTTTCCACATTCTTAGCTAAATAATAGCTGTGTCCAGTTTCTTTCAGTTTAGAAAGTATGACATACATACATACAGAAGGGGAGAGATAGATAGATAGATAGATAGATAGATAGATATATATAGAGAGAGATAGCGCAAGTCGTTGACTGTAATTCATAGTGATAGATGGAAAGTAATAGGGAGAGACGGAGAGAGAGAGAGAGAGAGAGAGAGAGAGAGGGGGGGAGCAAGTGATAGACTAATTCATTGAGTGATAAATGGAAAGTAACTGAAAGGAGGGAATTAATTTGTGCGCTAGAGATTCCCACAAAGGTTTTCTTGTTGTTGGGCCCTTAGTCAGTCTTGATCGAGCATTCTAGCTGTCTACCCCGCCTTTTTAAAGGATCCTGTAAGAGTACATTATCTAATGTCCTTTCTTCATTTAAGAAGTGACTTGAGGGATAATTGGTTGCTTCTTTATGCAGACGGAAAGACCCCATTGTGATCCCTCATTTTATTTGTTTATTTATCTCAACGGGTAAACAATAGCGTCATTAGTTACAGGTTTCCGTCAGAAAGTGACAGCAAAAGTAACAAAGATGTATTGGTAACTCGGTGCAGAACAAATATCGTTAGGGACTTGGTTGTTAAAATCAGGGTTCGGTTTTCTGGGAGAGTAGGACATTCAATGAAAATAGTCACTAGGAATGTATTAAACTACAAGTATCGTTGTGTGGGTGTGGGGGGGGGGATGCGCCACAGGTGTATATTTTTTTTTATGCGCCCTTTTTTAAAGCGTAGCCAGGCTCATGGGCCCGGTTTCCCGGTTTCTATGGCGTATGTGTTCCCCCCAGCTGGACGGGACGCCAGTCCATCGCAGCGTTACTCAAGAAACAGGAAGAAAGAGTGAGAAAAAGTTGGGACGAAAGAGTACAACAGGGGTCACCACCACTCCCTGCTGGAGACTCGTGGAGCTTTAGGTGTTTTCGCTCAATAAACACACACAACGCCCGATCTGGGAATCGAAACGCGATCCTCCGACTGCGAGTCCGCTGCACCAACCACTGGGCCATTGCGCCTCCACTCTACAGGTGTATGGTATGATGTATTAAGGGATTTAGTCACTTTGTGGTTTGGTATGTAGTGAGTGTTGGTATGCTGCGTGTTGTGGAGTGTGGTATAGTGACTTGTGATGTGGTGACATCGTAGTGCTTGTTGTATTGTGTGGTATTTTGTGTGTTGTGGTGATGTTGTGTGGTATATGCTGTTGTTGTGTGGTATGTGCTGATGCTGTAGTTGTGTTGCATGTGCTGATGTTGCTGTGTAGCATTGCCTGTCATGTTGTGTGATATCTGGTGAAAAAGTTGTGCAGTACGTGATGATGGTGAGGATGGATGGCATACTCTTTTACTCTTTTACTTGTTTCAGTCATTTGACTGCGGCCATACTGGATCACCATCTTTAGTCGAGAAAATCGACCCCAGGACTTATTCTTTGTAAGCGTAGTACTTATTCTATCGGTCTCTTTTTGCCGAACCGATAAGTTACGGGGACGTAAACACACCAGCATCGGTTGTCAAGCGATGGTGGGGGGACAAACACAGACATACAAACACACACACACATATATATATATATATATATATATATATACATACATATATATGGGAGAATATACAAATAATAACAACAGACGAGGACAGGTGGTGTAAATAACAAAAGTATATATTAGTATGACGCTCGGGAATACGGAAAGTCTTTGACGTTTCGAGCTACGCTCTTCAACAGAAAGAATACGGAGACAAGGAGAAAAACACGGAGAAAAAAAATTGAATAGTGTTCAGTCAACGGTATATATATATACATACATATATACGACGGGCTTCTTTCAGTTTCCGTCTACCAAATCCACTCACAAGGCTTTGGTCGGCCCGAGGCTATAGTAGAAGACACTTGCCCAAGGTGCCACGCAGTGGGACTGAACCCGGAACCCTGTGGCTGGTAAGCAAGCTACTTACCACAAAGCCACTCCTGCACCTATGTTGTGTTATGTGAAGGTGTGTGGAATGAAGTGTAATTTATGGTGATGTTGTTGTTACCGTATTGTGTAGCGGCGAATCGAGAGCGTCGTTACCACGCCGGGAAAATGCTTAGAGACATTTCGTCTGCCTTTATGTTCTGAGTTTAAATTCTGCCGAGGTCGGTTTTGCCTTTCGTCCTTTTGGGGTCGATAAAATAAGTACTAGTTGAACACTGGGGTCGATTTGATCGACTTAACCTCTCCCCCAAACTTGCTGGTTTTGTTCCAAAATTTGAAACCATTATTATTGTGTAGCAGTGAGCTGCTGGCATCGTTAGCACGCTGGACGAAATGTTTAGCGGCATTTCGTCCGTCTTTACGACCAGAGTTCAAATTTCACCAAGGTCGACTTTACTTTTCATCCTCTCCAGATCGATAAACTAAGTACAAGTTGAACACGGTGGGTCGATGTAATCGATCACCCTTTTCTCCCAAAATTTCAGGCCTTGTACCTATCGTAGAAAGGATTATTATTGAGAGGCCCCAGGACAAACCTGATGGACAAAGCTATAATCAAAGGTGTCCAGCTGTGAAAATCCTACCCTTCTTGTGTTTGTGTGTAAAGTGTAACTTCTCAGTTTTCTGCAGCCTGCGTGAGAAAAACGTAAAATGAAATAAAATAATCAAATAAATATGAAGAAACCGCCCAGATGATCAGGGGCTGACCTCGAGAGAAACTGTGACAATGTTTTCCCACTTCTCCGAATCGATTCACCCGTAAATCACCCGGAACAGAGAATGTCCCACTGGCAGTGAACAATGACATCTCATGTTTCTTTGTGATAGAAAGATGTGGTGCTTGTATATATGTATTCGAGTGTTTGTATTTGCTTGTGTGACTCTGTATGTTTGAATGTACGTATCTGAATGTATGTACGTATGTATGTAATTGTGTGTGTACGTGTTCTTATATGTGTGCCTATACATGTGTCTTTGCTTGTATGATAACTAAAATATTTTTTTCTACTCCAAGCACAAGGCCCGAAATTTTGCGGGGAGGGGGCCAGTCGATTAGATCAACGCCAGTACGCAACTGGTACTTAATTTATCAACCTCCGAAAGGATGAAAGGCAAAGTCGACCTCGGCGAAATTTGAACTCAGAACATAAAGACAGATGAAATACCGCTAAGCATTTCGCCCCGCGTGCTAACGTTTCTGCCAACTCGCCGCCTTACGACACCTAAAATATTGCACACTCTATTGCTACTGAAATCGTAGCAGTTGTCACAGTCGCAGATGGCACTCTCTATCCGTCTGCCTGCTTGTCCGTCTGTCTGTCCGTCCGTCTGCCTGTCTGTCCCCCTGTCTCTGTCTAATCGAAGTATTTCAGTTGTGTTGTGTGAATGGTAAAAGGAACCTTACTATTTCTTCTTGGTATCTCACTGCATTCACTAATAAATAGGCATCATGAGGAGGTTTACGCTTCACAGCGTGTGTAACTTCAACGGATGACTGCTTCTCTAATCTGTAACGATGACTGAACTTCTAATTTATCGTACTTTTTGTAGTTGTTGTTATTGATGTTAAAATTGCGATTGTTCTTATAATAATTATCTTTTACGTTTTCATTGTTCCAGTCATTAGACTGCGGTCATGCTGGGACACTGCCCTAAAGAATTTTAGTCACACAAATTGATCCCAAAATTTCCTCCGTTTTTTTTTTTGTTTTTTTTTCAACCCTGATATTTATTCTATCGACCTCTTTTTGCCTAACTGCTGAATTACGGGCTGTAAACACAGCAACTCTGGTTGTCAAACGGTGAGTGTGGACAAATAGACACACACACGCACACACAACAGGCTTCTTTAAGTTTATGTCTACCAAGTCCATTCACAAGGCTTTGGTAGGCCCGAGGCGACCGTAGAAGGCACTTGCCAGAGGTGCCGTGCAGTGGGGCTGAACCCGGAACCTTGTGGATAGGAAGCAACCCAAACAACCTAATAATTGTTGTGTTGTTGATGATTGTTTCTAGTTATGATTGCCGCATACCTGTGGATAAATGCCTTCAGGCATGGCTGGCCGGCCAGGCAGCCTTCTAGTTTTCTTTTATTTCAACTCATAACGCGGTGGACATCTATATCCACGTTATCCAGTGCATCCTTCTTGTGTTAAGGTAATTAACTGTTGCTTCTAATAAATCGAGCTCTCGTTTGCTCGTACAGTTGTTTCTTTTTAGCTCCAATAATAATTTAATGTCTACCCTAGATTAATCAATCCTCCATCAAACACGAACAGACAGACACACGTGCGCACACATAAACACACACACAGTTTACTTATTGTCTGTCTAGTAACCTTTCGACGACTGACATCTTAGCTTTTATTGTTGCTGAAAGTAAACACGTGATAGTCACAGCTGGTTCTGTCTTTCTAGTGATCTAGTGAGTGTGCGCGCACACACACACACACACACACACACACACACACACACACACACACACACACACACACAAACACACACAGAGTTAAAGTTTCTTGATTCACTACATTAAATATGTTAGCGCTCACTTCACTGTCTGTGTTTCATGCAGTGGACGCCTCTGAGTATTTATGGCACCGCTCAGCGTTCATTCAGTAAAATCCTATATATTTTTCTATAGTAGCTTTAAGATCTAACAATACAGTTAAACTGTTTGGCTGATGAGCCTTAGTAAGACCAAAACATGTCCGGGGTTGCTTTTACATTACCACACATCAGACTCTCCTCCTACTGTGATCTATATTTGAATTATCTTAATTTAGATTTCAGGGTTGTCTCCCCTTTGTTTCTTAATTAGAATTTTTAAGATTAGATTGATTATTCTCATCATTACTTATGTGATTTTAATTAATTAAAATTTCTTCGTTAGCTACATAAATATGCTAGCACACATTTTACAGTTTTAAAGATAATATCTGACATCGAACTGTGTATGTTAATCCATTGGTTTTTAAACCTGCAAATACCAAGTTTCTCACTAAATACGAGCGAAAATTTTGCTCTCTCCCCGCTCTTTCGAGCAAATAAAATCAAGTTTGGTCCATATAATCCTTTCTCACCAAATTTAAAACCACCTTAAATATGATAATTCATTAAACCATTGTAATTTGCCTCCTCTCTGTTCACTCTTTATAACTCCCATTACCATGGGAAACATTGCATATGACGAATGTCTGAATAATTTAGCAAATATAGAGAAGGCTACATTTCACTGACGAAGTAAAAATAAGACGAGTGTGTCCGTTCTCATTCGCACTTGCAAAAGTCAAATTAGGATAATATTAGCCGTTGAACTAATGCCATAAATACCATTAAGTAACTATAGTTTGTTCCTTGATTACATTAAGTATGATCATCCTAACTGTGTCTGATTGACTGCATGTACGTGTATAGTACAGGTGTTGGTTTCGAAGAAAAAGCGTTATGAACTTGTAACTTGCATAGCATCTCTTCTCATCGTCTCCGGCCTATAACCTTACAGAACTTATTGTTCCTGAATAACATTACAAAACAATTTCAGGTTATTTCTCCAGACAAAGTAACAAACAAAATTGTAAAAAAAGTAAATAAGTTTCCCGGCTGAATCCCCTACTCGTTGAATTAGCGGCTAATTCTCTGCCGAGAATTACAGACATAATTCTCAGCAGAATCGGCGTGATACAGATTGTTACAAGATAGTGCTTTTAAATAATTACATATACGACCCGCCTGACAGCTTCTACGCAATTGCCATTTAGACAAAGATATATGCGCTATGACAAATATGCCCCCAGGGAGCAGGTTTTACTCAAAAAGATTAGAATTTCTCTTGAAAATAAAAGTATTGTGTCTAAAAACATTACAAGCCAATGCTTTTCTTTCTCACTATATAATCTTCATGGCATTAAGTGTTAAATTCCTTTTCATTATGATGATATCTTGGAGTTTTGAAACCCTAATTCTTTATACGCGCATCACTTTTGAAACGACGATCTTTTCGGAAAGAGACAATCTCATTAGATCCTTTTCGTTTCTATTTTCTCAATTTGTATATCCTATATCGATATAATTGCTTCTAACATTAGCACAAGATCTGAAATCGGGGGGGGAAACGGCTGGTCGATTATATCATCCACAGTACTCGATTGACATTTTATTCTATTGACCCCCGTAATGCCAAATATTGCGAGTGCGCATTTGCTTGTTTCGCTTTATTTTGTTGAAAATAGTCTTGCTTACCATTCATGTTTAAGCAATTCTAGGACAACATTATGTAGCACTATAGTTCTATATTTAAGAAATGAGGAATTATTTACATTATTTACATTCGACGGATATTTGTCCTTATCTTGCTTGTTGCTAACACAACGTTTCGGCTGATATACCCTCCAGCCTTCTTCAGGTGCCTTGGGGAAATTTCGAACCTGGGTTCTCATTCCTAAGGTATTTTTCGACGTTATTATTATTATTGTTCAGGTCACTGATTGGAATCGAACTCGGAATCTTGGGGCTCTTAACCAATACGCCATATGCCCGTGCATATGGCGTATTGCTTAAGAGCGTGGGCTACTAACCCCCAAATTCCGAGTTCGATTCCAAGCAGTGACCTGAACAATAATAACATCGAAAAATACCCTAGGAATGAGAACCTAGGTTCGAAATTTCCCCAAGGCACCTGAAGAAGGCTGGAGGGTATATCAGCCGACGCGTTGTGTTAACAACAAACAAGATGAGGACAAATATCCGTCAAATGTAAATAATTATGTAGTAATGTCAACAAAAAAATTAAGTGTCGAAATACGTTATGAATAGAATGTACACAAAAGCTCTCCAGGTTGAAACTTGTATTTTTGTTTTTGTTTTGTTAACTGTTATATCTTAATTCAGGTGCCCTTGCCATACCTAATCTTAATACAAGTACCTCTAAGTAATAGTGGTGGTGAGAGTAGTAGTAGCAGTAGTAGAAGTCGCGCTCCTCCAGACATTAATCTATTTTAATAAACTTATTAAGCAATAAAACTTTTTCCAATCAATCATTTTGGTTTATTTTTTTTTACAATTATTTTAAACCTATATTTTCAAATTATCATCAATCCTCATTAACCACTACAATCACCATCATCATATTCGTTGTCAATAACGATGATAGCTGATGCCGAGCGAAAGAGAGAGCTGATGCTAACACAGTCATAATTTTGTAATATTCCACTCTAAGACACAATACTTTCTCATGGATGTTTAAATTACAAATTAATTGATATGTTGATCTTCTGAAGAGAAAAAGAATTATTTGCGCATTTTCGCTGTCCCGGTTTCATAATGAAGTAGCAGGAGACGAAGAATTGACAGAATCGATAAGTACGTCGCATAAAACACCTCTACACAAACAAATACCAGCCTTCACTCCATCTTCTTTCCACTAAATGTCAGTGAAATTTTTTGGTACTCTCCTATATTTATTAAGTGGAGGCGCAATGGCTCAGTGGTTAGGGCAGCGGACTCGCGGTCATAGGATCGCGGTTTCGATTCCCAGACCCGGCGTTGTGAGTGTTTATTGAGCGAAAACACCTAAGGCTCTACGAGGCTCCGGCAGGGGATGGTAGCGAACCCTGCTGTACTCTTTCACTACAACTTTCTCTCACTCTTACTTCCTGTTTTTGTTGTGCCTGTAATTCAAAGGGCCAGCCTTGTCACACTGTGTCACGCTGAATATCCCCGAGAACTACGTTAAGGGTACATGTGTCTGTGGAGTTCTCAGCCACTTGCACGTTAATTTCACGAGCAGGCTGTTCCGTTGATCGGATCAACTGGAACCCTCGACGTCGTAAGCGACGGAGTGCCAACAACAACAATATTTATTAACGAGATAACTAAATAGGATTTACTCGTACATCCTTATAACTCATCTTTTTTCACTGTGGCTTTGGATAAATTTGTAAAATAGAAACAAACTGTAGTATTTCTCAAGATTGTGGTACGCGAGATTTTTGTAAATACTGCAATTTTGAAGTAATCACAACCATCAAAACGCAACTCGTGTGTTTACAAGATGAGTGGAGGGCTTTTGTTGTTTCCCCATACAACTTGTCGTTGTGATTAACGGTTTTCGGCAAGTTGTATACCTAAAAACAAATTCCGTGCAAAAGTGTCAATTGAGAATAATACGTATGTGAGCCACCCTGAAACTTTACTTAGAATTAAGTTACTTACTAAAATGATCCAAGTTTATCTATCATATTACAAATGTAACATTAAATTAAATGAAACTGATTTCTTAGATTGGCAAAAGGCCAGAAATTTTGGAGAAGGGCACAATCAATTATATCCAGTTCAATATTATAAGTAACGTAAATATAATAAGCAACTTAATTCTGAGTATAGTTTCAGAGTGGTTCACCGGTATATTACTATTCAATTGACAGTTTAGCACGAAATTTTTTTTTAGCTACAAACATTGCTGAAAACTGCTGGAATCGATTATAATGACTGCCGTATTTGACTGGTACTTTATATTCTTTTCTTCTCTAGGCACAAAGCCCGAAATTTTCGGAGAGGGGTCCAGTCGATTAGATTGACCTCAGTACTGGTACATAATTTATCGACCCCGAAAGGTTGAAAGGCAAAGTCGACGACGACAGGATTTGAGCTTTGAAATTAAATAAATAACTAATAATAGTTTGTTCTGTGTTATCCAATCATTTTACACGATGTTTTTCACACAGGTTACACCAAAACCACTGGGGAAAAAAAAAAAAAAAAAAAATCCAAAATCGCATTGCGATATTTAATTTCATCATTCTATATTTTAAGTTCAAATCCTACATACGTTGAGTTCAACTTTCCATTCCTTGGATTTGCATGTTTTAACCCGAAAATCTGAGAAAATAGTTTTTAGGTTAAATGTGGTTTTCAACCATTTTTTGCTTAAGGACCCCTTTGATTCATATTTTACTCTACTGGTCCCCCGCCCCATAGCTATTCGATGTTAAAAAAAAATCATGTATTTTTATAATTAAATATTATTAGGAATTGTATAAAAAATTGAAATATTTAAGTATTATAGAAGTTTAACCGATTTATTGCACATAAATTTTAACATTCTTATATGGACCTTTAAGGGCCATATGGACCCTTAAGTGTCATATGGATCCCGGTTGATAACCATTGGATTAAATAATTCTTTAACATTATTGACATGGTTTTTGTTAGATATATTTCCTTTAATGTTGAATTAAAGGTTGCTTATGATAAATTAATATAAGGTGGGACTGTAAATATTATGTAATGCATAGTTGTATCTTAGTCTTAGGTCCTCCTGCGCCGTGTGACGCACTGAGCGACAAGGCTTCTCCAACGAGGTCGGTTGGCCGCGGCGATTTCGGCTTCATTCCATGATGGGTGTTGGATATCCTGACGGCTGTGATCTAACACCGTCATAGTAAGGTGGTTGCCTCCTTCGCGGTCAGTTTGAACATGTTGGTTTGTTCTTGCCGTTTCTGTAGCGCTGAGGTTTTTTTACGGGGTCAGGTCGCTGGTCTGACGCCCAACCCCCCTCCCTTTGCAGCTGGGCTTGGGACCGGCCCTGGCGGAGTTACATAATTGTGTACATGGTTATATTTTGTGGAGTAATAATTAGCTGGTGAACTGGTGAAATGATAGGGAACACACGGAAAAAAAATAAAGAAATACTGCTCCAGATTCATAAAGGGTGAATTGGCAGAGACTTTAGAGCGGTGGGTAGAAAACCTCGCGATATTTGTTGAGGGTTTTTTTTTATAGATTATTTGCGCTCTGTTCAAATTATGCCGAAGCTAACATTCCCTTTCACTCTTCCGGTGTCGATAAGAAAAGTACCAATCTCGGGCTGTTGTTTGGGCGAACTTGATACGCCTTGTATTTCTTCTTGCTTTTTGCTTGCGTAATAAATCTATCACTCAGTTTTAAACAACCGCTTCGGGAACCTTGTGAGTTTTTCGCGAAATTTACTCTGTTGGAAGTGTTCAGGCCTGGTTAAGTTAATCAGCAGATCCTCTCTCCAAGAATGTCTCAGTTTGTGTCCATGTAATAAATCACTGAATTAGCACAACATGGAATTAGTGTCTTATTTCTCTGCTCGGGAATGTAAACTTTTCAAGGTTACTACCATCTAAATGTTTAGTAGCTTACGCAGAAGGCACCAATAATTACATATACGCAATCGAATCTATAATTAAGATCTAACAGTAACTGTACTTTCTGGCGTAGCAACTGTCTATAAAATTTATTTTCATCAAAAATACTGTAGGCTTTTTCTTCTTTCTTCTTCTTCTTCTTCTTCTTCTTTTTCTTCTTTTTCTTCTTCTTCTTCCATCATCGTCAAGAATTGGCAAAAAATGGTAGAGTAACACACAAAATGCTTTATAGAATTTCGTTATGTCATTTTAGGTTCTGAGTTCAAATCCTATCGAAGCCAACTTCACCTTCAGGTTGTTGATAAAATATCAGTCAGGAACAGAAATATTTTAAAAAATCAACAATACTCATGTCTACTCTCAACCCACCCAAAATATGTACCTTGGTTCTTTTATTACAAATCAATATTTCTTTTAATCAATTTTGGGGTTCTCCTCTGTTTTCGAACCACTATGATTTATCTTTCAAAGAATGATCTAATATAGCGGACATTACACAAAGACAGACTGTTCTCCTAACTCTATCTCAGTCTCGCAAACTGCTTGTCTTTCTCTCATTGTCACTGTCTGTCTGTCTGTCTGTCTGTCTCTCTCTCTATCTCTCTCGCTCTCTCTCTTTCTCTCTCTCTCTCTCTCTCTTTCTCTCTCTCTCTCTCTTCCTCTCTCTCTCTCGCCCTTTGTCTCCATCGTTTCATGCTGTGTATTTGGTTCTTGCATTTTTTAAAAAAAGAATCGTCATAGTGAGGGTCAACATGTCATATGATGACAATGGATTGGAGGAACCATTAGAGCTGCGGACATAATGATGAGGATAGGCAGAATCTGTTTAGTGATGTATAATATGCCATGCGATATTACCATATTTACTAAGGCGGCGAGCTAGCAGAAGCGTTAGCACGCCAGGAAAATTAACGTAGCGTCATTTCGTCCGTCTTCACGTTTTGGGTTCAAATTCTTCCGAGGTCGATAAAATAAGTAGCAGCTAAGTGCTGGGATCGATGTAATCGGCTTAACTCTCCCCCAAACCTGCTGGTCTTGTGCCAAAATTTGAAACCGATATTATCGTATTTACTCATGTATAAGCCGCATTATTTTATGTTAGATTTTAACTGAAAACCTGGGATGCGACTTATACACAGAGCCAAGCTAAAACTGAAAATCAAAAAAAAAAAAAATTGTGCCAAGATCTAATATTAAATTAGGGATGCGATTTACACACTAGTAAATCCTGTAAGTTACGTCACTCTACCTTCTGGCGTCATATGCCGTCGAGGTTGACTTTAACTTTCATCCTTACAAGGTCGATAAAATAATGTACTACAGAAGTACTAGAGTCAATTAACACGACTTTAACACTTGCCATAAATTATACAATTTATAGTTTGAAAGTATGTATGTAATAAACAAAACGCAATAGAAATGACAGACATTTCAATAAGTTGGGATATAAATACTGTGTGATATATCGTTCATTTTATCGCCTGGCATTTATTTCCCATTTCTTGTTCTATTCACTTCAATAATTTCTTATATACGAGGTCATAACATTTTAGATGAAGGATAAGAGGATGTGTGTTAGTCATGCCTTCCACAAGAGTATTTGAGCTATAAAGAAAATGAATTGATTTCAACGAAATGCATTCATATTGATTTCTTTCAACTAAAAATATGGCTAATTCTTTTTTTTAGAATGGTGAACATTTAATTGCATATTGTCCCATGCTCCTGTATTTGCCAGGAAATAATTTATGAAGCTCGGATGAAGTCGATCCCAACGATATTTTAACTTAGGAAATCTGGTATTTAATCATCCGCCTTTCACTTCCTCGCTGAATCACCAGTCTTTACTATTTTAATATTGAAATTCCATTTTTAATTTTATAACATGATGTTATTGAATCTTTTCCGATGAGAAATTTCAAGTGTAATATTGATTTTTAACATTGGTGAAGGACCTAAAATTTGCATTAATCATGGAGTCGAACCGACCCCGACTTATTGGTGCTTTATTTGTACTTTAACTAGCATTATATTTTATCGATCTCGCTCCCAAAAGGAATAAAGGTTAAGTTAACCTCTCAGGAATTTGAACTCAGCACGTAAATATGTTTCGCTCGTCCTGTATAGATTCTGCCAATCCGAAGTAATATGGCCGTTGCACTGCAGCCAACGAGAAATTATTTCTTCATGTTAAAAAGAAAATACTCAAATAAATTGGTTAATATCTTTTCTACTTTCGAGCATTTGTGTGGGAGGGGGATAGTTGATTTTATCGACCCCCATGCTCAAACGGTGCTTTACTTTATTGACCTAGAAAGGATGAAATGAAAAGTTGATTTGGAATGTAAAATCGGAAGAAATGCTCACTGTCCAGCTTGTTATCAGCTCACCGCTTTCGATTTCAAATTTTGGCACAAGGCCAGTAATTTCCGTGAGGGATAAGTTGATTACATCGACCCCAGTGTTCAACTGGTACTTATAGTGAGAGGATGAAAGGCAAAGTTGACCTCAGCAGAATTTGAACTCAGAACGTAAAGCCGGACTAAATGTTGTTAAGCATTTTTGTCCGGTGTGCTAACGATTCTACCAGTTCACCGCCTTTAAATTGGTTAATATCACAATGGAAATAAATCTCGTGACTCGTGAGGTCAGAATGTGATACCAAGTCTCTACTAAACCATTGTATTTGTTGTGGGTAAGTAACGTAGAGTCAAATCGTAGGAAGGTGGGATGCAATATGATCTTTTAGTAGCTGAAAATAATCATTATTCAGAAATTTAAAATTAGAAATTGAATTTAAAAAAAATATTACATAAAATTTTCTGTTTGATTCGTCAGTAAAAATTGTCAATTTGTGTGTTTTACAAGGAAAACTTTCAAAATACATCAATTAAGTTTGCTTTATCAGGATGCAGGCCTATTTGTTCATGCGTGCCTAAGAAGTTCGTTTGATAAGCACGCTCCGAATTTGGTCACTTTTAGTGGTGTCTTGAGCAAACATTTAAAATCACGTACTAGGTTTAACCAATAATTTCTGAGGTGGAATTTTGATTAAAAAAAATATATATATGGATACTATTGCGTATTATATTATATAAAAAGCTGACAGTCTTCTCTGAACTTCACCTTTGGCCTGTTCCCAAATAGCCAGAGGCGAAACTCAAAGTAGACTGTCAACGTTTCACATAATAATTATAGATAGCCACTCTACCCAACATACTGAGTTCTATATCAGATAATGTTTACCTCATTAAAAATGTATTTTTTAATATTTTACAATTCATACATTACGATATATATATATATATATATATATATATATATATATCATGTAGGTATATATATATATATATATTTACGTATGTGTTTATGTATATCTATATGTATTTATGTCCGTCTGTATATATATTTATATATATGTGTGTGTGTATATGCATGTGCTATTAAAATAAATAAACAAAAGATGTTGAATTGGTTTATAGCCACTAAACATCTTAAGAATAATTTTAGTGTTTTCATCTTATTCCGTAAATTTGAGAAGAATTCCTTTAAACAATTTCGTTGATCAAGAAATAAATTAACAATTTTCGTCGGCCATAACGTTTATGAGCTGAAGTTGTGAGATATAATTTTCAGCGACTACATTAGCAAAGTATTTTATTCGAGTTCTGAAAGGAGAAATCAATAGTTGTTATTTTAAATCGCTAAACTGCAACCTCGCATGCATTCTCTTTCTCTCTACATCTCACACATACACGCCAGTGCTTGCCCATTCGCACATTATTGAACAGATACACACGTGTGTGGATGTCAGTGTAGCCTTTTCATTATTTATTGGGAAAGCCATTAGCAATGTTCGAGTATTGTCATATATATATATATATATATATATATATATATGACAATACTCGAACATTGCTTATATATATATATATATATATATATATATATACACTAAAGGATAAGATATTCGATAATGTCTATTTGAAAAGTTTGTTTGTTTTAGTTTACTATTTGTTATATAAATAGTTTGATGTTCTGGACCAGGACTATCACTGTCTGCCTATTTGCCTTCCGTTTTATATATAAATATCCATTTATTTGCTTTATCGTTTATATAGCTATTTATTTCCCTTATGGTTTATATAGCCATTTATTAGCCGAAGAGAAAGCTATTTTCGCATTGAGCAAATGACGGAGACTTATATAATGTTTCCTACAAATAAAAGACAAGTTTCCCTCAAAGTACACGCTATCATCGTTAACAACGGACGAATGCCATATATAATAGTCTTAGATGGAAGACATTAAACAAAAAGAAAACAAACTGAACAATCATATTTCCAGCGCATCTGATATTATTCTGCTCAAGCAAAACCGACGTTGGACTAAGCAATAGTTACTTGTCGCTATTTCCATCTAATTCGAATAATAGTACAGAGTGTAAACATTCAAACATCGTTACTATCTTTCCAAATCTTGTTGCATTTCACCGAATTTTTGGTCCTGTAAAGTTGCTTTGGTGTATAAGTAGACCTACTTTTTCTGGCTGTAAATTTTGGTCTGGAAAGTTCGACTTGTATGCCGGAAAATACGGTATTGTGTCGTTTCGCCCGTCAGCCTAGATAGAGCAGCCGGAAATAGTTCGCCAAATGAATGATACATAATTCCAGATTTGCCCTATCTTCGTCTAGTTGAGGATGACACTGCGCATTCGAACATGTGCTTGTTCTTGCTATTTACCACCAGTTTAACTCGATTTAGTAGAACTATAATCAGAAGTATTCCGGTCGTAGTCATTCCATCTTTTTTCTATGTGTAAGGTACCCAGGCCCGCGTTATCCTACGTGTCTTTTTAAGACGGCAGGATTTCGTTTAAGAGAGCTTTGGCTGTTATTTCTAGCAGGTCGATCGTGATAGTCAGCGATATGCTTTAATTAATTTCCTGTTGTAAAGTGTTTCAGCCTGTGTTTATTGTACACACTTCACTGATCACTCTATTTCTCTATGTCCTTTGTTGTTATTTAGCACTATGATCATCGCTAATCGCCCCGATCTATGACCAAAAACTTTCCAACTGGGACCATTCCATTTTTTTTTTATGAGTAGATATTCCAGTAGGCTTTTAGTTATTTTTAAGATTGGGTTGCAGATGGAGGGGGACTTGAATGTTATCTTTAGCAGGTCGAGCGACTGCTTAGAAACTTCCACGCTTCTGTGAATCCTGGTGGTTGCTACGCCGCAGGTAAGGAAAGTAAACTCGGTCAGAAAGTGACAGCTGCTGCTCCTCATAATATATAATTGAAACTATGATTCTCAAAAGTGCCTGGGGACCAACTACTACTATTTTCATATAGAACATTGTTTCTCAATCTGTTTGAATTCGTGGCACACTGGAGATCAAGTATAAAATTACCGGTACACTTTGCATGGAATATTAGAAACTGTTAAAAATTTAGGAAAATGATTCTGAAAACTATTGCTGATTTCCTTTCATTAACCCCATCTGTGCATAAATATATTATGAATGATATATTTTTCAAGACGCTCAAACATTAATATGGATTTTCTAAAGCCTTAGATTATATTTATAAAAGTTAGTAGCACATCTGGGTGTCTTAGGGCATTATTCCGACCTCAGTACTTGATGGTATTGTAGGGAAGTGGTTATACTCCATTAGGTGTACACCGCTTCCGTACATTAAATTTCTAGAAGAAACAACGGAACGCAGATTCTGAACAACATAACAATATTTATTTACAGTGGAATTCAGTTCACGCTTGGAGGGAATTCGGTAGCTCGTCGCCCTCGGTTACTGAGACGCCTTCTGAATGATTTCCGTGGTTATTTGTGAAGCTCTGGTGCTGACATGTGAGAGAGCTCTGTTGGACGTCTTGGCTCGACGGAGATCAGTCAACGAAGAGACTGAGAAAAGGCGCCAAAGCTGAGACTCTTCCTGCATTCCTTCCGGAACTAGTCCCTGCGCATGCGTGGATAAAACTCCGGGCATTGAACATATAACAGTCGTCTGCTATAAGCTGTCACTACAGTATTAAAAAAAAAACCTACTGCTATTATTTCAGTAGATAACGGCAAGGATTTGAACTCTGAAATGTGTATTTCCAAATAAATCAAGTAGCTATTTCAAAGCCAAATCATTTGAATATGATAATTACATTGCAACTTGCTATTTAATGGAATGTAGTCAACTTCCGGTACTGAAATAACAAGTTACCTTACTGCTTCCGGTTGTGCTTGCTTGCAACATGCATTTATTAGTTGCATGCTGGAACGTTGATAGTTCTAGCAGCAAAACAGAAATAGCACGTGTGTGTGTGTGTGTATGTTTATATATATTTATGCCCGTGTATTTGTTATACAAATGTTTCCTTTTGTTCAGTAATGTTACTACTCAACAAGTGTAATTTTGAAGCTCCTAGCTTTACCATCTGTTACACAGTATGGTTTCACAAACGAGAAAGAGGAGGAAAGGGAAAAAGAACAAGGGAAGGAATGAGAGATACAAAACAAACACAGAGAAACTGTTTGTTCATATTAGTTTTAGTATATCATGTGTCGTTCGCAAAATAATCGCAGTTTTTCTTACCAAACCATTTCTGTCCAATATATCATTTACTGTAAAGCGGCGAGCTGGCAGAAACGTTAGCACGCCGGGCGAAATGCTTAACGGTATTTCGTCTGTCTTATGTTCTGAGTTCAAATTCCGCCGAGGTCGAATTTGCCTTTCATCCTTTCGGGTCGATAAATTAAGTACCAGTTGCATACTGGGGACGGTGTAATCGACTGGCCCCCTTCCCCAAAATTTCGAGCCTTGTACCTAGAATAGAAAGAATATATCATTTACTGCAGAATAACTTATGTAACCATATCTGTCTGCCTGCCTGCCTGCCTGCCTGGCTATCTATTTATTTGCTTACCTTTTCTTACATCTCTCTTTCTCTCACTCTCTCACTGTAATATATATATATATATATATATATATATATATATATATATATATATATATAATATATATGTACTCTTCAGTTTGTTTTAGCAAGTACATTGTACTCAGTGATGGAGCATTGCATACATAGTTGAACGTGCTGTGTATTTAGTGTCGTCTCTGTGTGTATCTGATGTATTCATTTCTTCATTCTTTTGTATATCAATGTACTATACGTGATACCCCTAACTCGTGGCATGCCGAATTGGTAAGGGGGCTCTTCTACGCTGGTTGTAACATTTTACAGGTAGCTGATCTGCTATGCTGGAGAAAAAATGCGTCTAGATATCTTTTAAGTGTTTCAGCGCTAACTTCAGGCAGCGTTACATAAACCTCTTGAGAGGAAATTGTCTAATTACGGGGCTTTAAATGATATGAGAGTTTGACGAAAAGCGCTAAGATCTGATAGTCGCTGTCTTTATCGGGATTTAGTTCTATGTGAAACTTTGAAACTATATATATATATATATATATATATATATAAACACTTCACTGAAGAACTAGAAGAAACAGTGTGAGTGTGGCACTTCTATCTATCTAATTTCACCTTGCGAAAGGACTTCATAGCGTGCGATGAACAGGTGTTCTGCTACTTGTTCTCTTTCTTTATTTTTTCCTCATTCTCTCTCTCCGATCTCTCTCACTCCCCTTTACTTTCTCACCTGTGCTCAGTCTCGCTCTCACCCCTTTCTTTCTTTCTTTCTTTCTTTCTTTCTCACTCGCTCACATTTCCTTCCCGTTTGGAAAGTGTATGATGGCGAAACACTTTGGTAACAGTCGTTTCAATAACACTAGAAGTAACGACTCTACCTTCAGTATTCAGTCATTTTTGTGACATGATTTTGTTTCTGAAATTTAAGAAGACATTTGAATATGTGTGTACATACATACATACATATATACGCACGTGTATACTTACGTGTATATCTATGAGTGACACCTTTAGCCAGTATCTTCTACTATAGCTTCGGACCGACCAAAGCCGTGTGAGTGGTTTTGGTAGACGGAAACTGAGAGAAGCCTGTCGTATATCTGTCTGTCTATCTATCTATCTATCTATCTATCTATCTATCTATCTATCTGTCTGTCTGTCTGTCTGTCTGTCTGTCTGTCTGTCTGTCTGTCTGTCTGTCTGTCTGTCTGTCTGTCTGTCTGTCTGTCTGTCTGTCTGTAAACATGCATATTCATATATTATATTATTTATATTATATTATATCATTATGGTCGAATTAGACTCTTGTAAGTATAAAGGATCTTCAGGAAACTTGACTGAAAAACTGATGGGGTTTGCACATTTATATATAGTTAAGTGTACTTATGTATATATACATACATACATACATATATATATGTATACACATATACATACATACATACATACATACATACATACATACATACATACATATCCTCGGATGCAAGCTGCATCTTCATCAACATCAGCTGTGTCAACAGGGTGAGGGAATCTCATGATGACAGTCTTGAAACCCGCTGAAGGAACCAGAAACATCACTGCTGACGAATTCCAGTGCATCCGCTTGGTGTACTTTGGAAGCCTACCTCTCTCTCTCACTCCCTTTCTCACTCTCTCTTACATACATACATACATACATACATACATACATACATACAATTATATTAATGTTTGTTTTCATGTGAAGTTATATATATATTATCCAATATTCTTTAATAGAATACAAATTTTTACAAGTGGTCACGAAGCCAAAACTTTGAAGACACTGTCAACCTTAGTCAGTACCCTAGTCGAGGCGTGATTATTGTTAGTTTAAAACCATGCATACATACATTACATTCATGTGTATAAGAGCGTTGTAGTTCGCTTGAAGCATTGTAGTAAGGAAGCAGAAAAGGAAAATAAAGGAAACCTTCGCAAAAATGCTTATATTTCAGGCGCAAATGACCATTCTCGGAAGGAAGGAGTCCAAGAAGTGTCTAGTTACATCAATTTTGTTATTTCATGACTCTACTTTCAGTTTTCAGTAATGTTGTGATTTTATAATTTCGTTTGCAATTGTGAAATTTAAGAACACACTTAAATATTTCCCTTTTCTTTTTATACATATACATGTGTGTGTGTAAGCTGTAATCTGACCGTTCACTATCTTTCTCTTTCGTTCCATTTTTCTTTCTCGCCAACTTTTTCTGTCTTCCTCTCTGTCTCTTTTTCTGTCACTCTTATTCCCCCCCCCCCACTCTCTCTTTCTCCACCAATGACCTGTATAACATTCTAACCTAATTTCTAACATACTTCCCACCATTCACAAAGTATAAAGTTTTAAAATTTATTTCCGGACAAAAATTATTTTGCTGCAAGGTTGATTCGATTATGTTAATCTGTCGTTAATCGGACCTTCGTTATAAATATACTCACTCTTTGCTTTCATCTGATAATCCTTCCATTTATATATATAAAAAATCCATATTTATTTACTTTCGTTTTATTTTTAGCACACACATTAACGCACACATTAACGCACACATACGCACAATAAATTTCTCTCATCCCACCACTCATGAGAGGGACAGGGAGAAGTTGGAAATAAGTATACATGCGTACATTAGATAATAGTAATACACTTAGACTGTGTAGTGAATCTGCAGCCCCCCTCTTTCATACTGAAGCATTAGAAAGCCTCACTGTGGTTGTAATAAGAGTGTATACACACTCTATTATATTTATGTGCGAGAAAAGAAAAAAAAAAATATGGAGTCTCGTGACAGCCCGACTCATGATATATTAACCGTTTTTCAAAGGAGAAGTACTCGGTTTCTTTCCCCGATCAATAGCGTAGGGCAGCTGCTATATAAGGCAATCATAACTCCTCAGTTTTCTCTGTCCATCAGTAGTATAGAAAGAGTGTGTGTATATACACTTATACCCACAGCAAGCTTTGTTAATACTTACATTTATTCCAGCTCTTCTGATTTACGCTATGTAGTTCATTAAATAGACACTGTTTAATTAATGAGGAGTCATCGAAGACAAATATTTAAATTAGGCTATCCACTAATGTGCTAGCCAAATCTAGGACTGCTTTACACAAGTTTCTTTATGCTATTGATTGTGCAAGGGTGTTTGGTACGCCTTCTCTAAGGAACTATCAACAAACTGTGAAACCACCTGACAGGAGGCTCTCTTCAGTAGCTTAGAAAAATCTGTTTACATTCTTATTACACTCACAGCCAGGCTTTCTATTATTTAGATTTACATTCATGTTTTACAACATTACCGGGAGGTTGAAATATCTTCTGCTTCGGAAGATGTTTGCCTGAGATAATAGGTTTATAAGCAGATTTGTTATTCCAGTGCAGCAGCAGACTATCTATCGCACATTCCCTACACATATCCACGCACACACATCTTCCCACGCGTGTGTGATCTACTCTGGACCCACTCGTACAGTCAGTCTTTCACATACATACGCACAGACGTGCTCCGATGCATCCACGCGTGTGCACAGACACATAGTCGTACACAGACACATCTACCTTGTCGTTCAGCAAATATATAAGGAAAGGAAGCGTAGCCATCACTACCCTCCTCTCACCCATCATCTATCTATCTTTTATTAACACCATCCAACTACTTCACACTCTTTCACCTTCTAGTCTGCCATACCAGTGGCACTGGACATAATTTGCAGAGCTAGAATATATTAGCGCATGCATCTCACTAAGCTTTGTATTTTTCGAAGAGAATGCCGGGGAAGTGAGTCGACTGTTATTGCGCAATCTGGTCAATTGCATTGCATAATAAGGTCGATCGGTTTACTGAAACACGTGTGCGTTTTATAAAGTTTACAATAGTAATTACGTTTTCTGCTTATATATTATATATATGTGTGTGTGTGTGTATGTGTTATTTCTGTACTACCCACAAGGGGCTACACACAGAGGGGACAAACAAGGACAGACAAACGGATTAAGTCGATTATATCGACCCTAGTGCGTAACTGGTACTTATTTAATCGACCCCGGCTGTATTTGAACTCAGAACGTAGCGGCAGACGAAATACCGCTAAGCATTCCGCCCGGTGTGCTAACGTTTCTGCCAGCTCACCGCCTTTGTGTGTGTGTGTGTGTGTGTGTGTGTGTGCATGCGTGCGTGCGTGTACGCATGCGCGTAGAACTGCCAATCTTTGTATTTTTTCGAGAAAATAGGATAGGAGGATATACCAGAATCTTGTAGTAGTAGTAGTAGCAAGTTTAATTGCTTTAACATGATGGAAGAAAAGTTAAATGACGGCTTTCGAGTAAACATCGATATATTTATATTTATTTATCATACATACACCTAGATACGCCTATATCCATATATTCTGTTTGCCATGTCATGTTGCCAAACTAAGATTTATCAATACCACAAGTACAGTTATTGCTGTTGCTCTTGCAGCAGCAGCGGCAGCAGCAGCAGCAGTAGTAGTAGTAGTAGTAGTAGTAGTAGTTGTTGTTGTTGTTAGTCCTACACTTGTTTCACTTTGGTTTCAGATCAATTGAATAACTGTCCAATGTACTTTTGAATTAATAGTGATAGTAAAAGACGTACGCATACATGTGAACTCCAAGGGTACGTTATAGTTATTTACACAATAAATGAAGAACACATTAAAGTGGGTTAGCATTACAAGTAAGAGATGTATTGTTATTGTTCTAGATTCTGATTGAGGAGACCTACTGTGTAAGACGTCTCAGATATAATACGATATCATCCCGTCATTTTTCTTTTCCGTTTTTCTTGTTTTTTTTTTTTTTCGAATGTAGTCTATCCTGAAATTTATTAACCAAGGTGTCCACACATGTGTCCCTTTCTGACCTACGATGATCAAAGACACTCTAGCCACGACCATCTTTCCTTTTATCTTTTACTTGCTTCAGTCATTTGACTGCAGCTATGCTGGTGCACCACCTTGAAAGATTTTTTTAGTCAATCTAAAAAGGGTTTTTTTTAGTACCCCAGGATTAAAATTTTTTAAGCCTAGTACTTACTCTATCGGTCCTTTTGCCGAACAGCTGACTTACGGGGATGTAAGCAAACCAACACCAGGTGTCAAACGGTGGTGGGGGACAAACACACACATACACACACACACAGTTATACGGCGGGGTTCTTTCAGTTTTCTTCGATCAGATCCCCCCAGGGCTTTGGTCGACCCGAGGCTATATAAGACACTTGCCCAAGGAGACATGCAGTGGCACTGAACCCAGAACCATGTGGTTGGGATGCAAGCTTCTTACCACACAGCCACGCCTGCGCTATTTTAGTGATGTCTACGACTGCATTATCCAATGTATCTTACGCTTTGTTTTGAAGTCTGCAGGGTGTGATTCTAATGAGATTTAACTGCAGTTTCTAACAGGCCGGGTAGCTACTTAGATATTATGGTTTGTTCGTGTGGATGATGGGTAATTATAGACGTCTGTGAAATGTCTCTTGATCTTAAAACTACTCAATTAGTGGATTTTGAAAATAAAGAGTATAGACATTCACACATAACTAATTACATTCACACACGCACACGCACAATGCATAATGCGTATACGTGTGTATGGGAAGATAATTGTGTATCCTGCTATTTCTGTATCTGGATAGATACTTGGATATACAAGAGATATACACGCGTACAAATATCCATATATGTGTATGTGTGGGTATATATAGTTACTGTATCGATTGAGCTTCATTTTCATTTTCTGACAGGCCAATGATGTATGGGCAACAGGGCAGAGTTAGCCAAATATAGATGCTTAAATTTTATCCCAACCTCTCTCTCTCTCTCTCTCTCTCTCTCTCTCTCTCTCTCTCTCTCTCTCTCTCTCTCTCTCTCTCTCTCTCTCACACACACACATAGAGGTAGAGAGATGGTGGAAATGTAGAGCAAGATGAAGACCAGTGTATTTGAAAATTTATGATTTCGCCGATTGACACTGGGTCACCAACAGAAAATCGGCTCTAGAACGTTCGACAGTGAAAGCAATGAGAATAACTATATTTTACTATATTTTAAATTCATAATTACAAAAAAGACACGCTGGTTCCGTGTTTCTCGGTTAGTGCTGTATGTTTGCTTTCTACTATCTGTATACTGACTTAGTATTATACTTGGTTAACACATCACTTGGAGATGTGCTGAAAGCTTCACTAGAAGTTTGATACATTGACCTTATTGGTAAATATCGTTTGTGTTCGTATGAATGATATTGTCATTGTTTAAACGCAGGTCATCCCTGATTTAACAAATCTATGCCGAAAGCCATTCCAACCGGGAACATCCCAGTATATATTTCAGATATGACGTATTACTGGCTCTGCATTGATTGCTCATGTACATACGAATTAAGGCATTCCAGCCTCGTGACCAAAGACTCTACACTAAACATTGTGTCCCATTACTGAGACGTCACAGTGGAATTTCAAAAAATTTCGCTACGATTTCTCGTACATAGAATCTCCTATGTTAGCTCATCTGTTGTTGGTGGTGAGTGTGTATTTTCACAGATGCTAATTATCTCAGTCTAATTAACTTAATTAGCCGCTTAATCAGAATCTTTTCAACTTGCGATTGCTTTGGCTTCTGCTAAATTGCAAAAGAAACTTTCGGCTGCTCGAGTGGCTTAAATAAACTAATATTAATATAATGACAAAGAAGAGATGATATTAACACATGGGTGACCATTTCAATAGTGATCCTAATAAAATTACCCCTGTCTCCTACCTTATATTTAGAGTTTCTTACTGAGAAGTTCGGAAATACTTCCTTCACAGACACTCATTTAAAAATAGATAAATTCCTAACAATAAACATGTTTTATTTTATTTTATTTTATTTTAAAAGGAATTGTAAGATGTGAAATTGTGAGCTTAATGTTTTTCTCAGAAGTGTTACAATTGTCCTCCGCTCTATCGTTAATGAATATATATATATATATATATTTTTTTAAATTTCCACTTGCCAGACATTCTATTAGAAATAGATACATTTCTAATGGGGGCGTATGGCTAAGTGGTTAAGATATTTGGTTCAAGATTGTTTGGTCGCAAGTTCGATACCTGGTGGCGTTTTGTGTCCTTGAGTAAGACACTTTATTTCACGTTACTCCAGTACATTCAGTTGGTGAAAATACGTAGTAACTGTATTTCAAAGGGCCAGCCTTGTCACATTCTGTGTCACGCTGAATAACCCTGAAAACTTTGTTAAAAGTACTCGTGTCTTTAGAATGCTCAACCACTTGCACGTTAATTTTATGAACAGGCTGTGCTATTGATCAGATCAACTGGAACACTCGTCGTCGTAACCAACGTAGTGCCCGATACATTTCTAAACGTTAAATATGAAACTTGTTATATTTTTATTAAAAGGAATAACTGTATTTGGGGTTATGAACGTATGACATTCTCAGAGGTGATACTGAGTTGGAAGAAACGAGGTTTCAACTAACGATTCGAAAGTGGGTCTTGAGAATGGTTCGCTGTGGAGGCTAATTTTAAAAAATTGTTTGGTTTGGAGAAAGGTGCTATGCCTTTTCCTTTGCATATCCTCCAAGACTAGGTAGTTTGAAGAAAATAATGTTTTTTTTTTGTTTTAAATAATTGCAAGTTGACGGCTTCTGGAAAACATGAACGGAAAATTCTAGAGGATTAACATTTTGGAGAAGGAGGACTTAATGTAGTAGTTAGTACAATTCTTGGGATGATGGATACAACAGGATTAAAGAGAGGATGGAGACAGGTCACTCGAGTGGATAGGTGTGGAGGTAGTCCAAAATTAGCAAGATCCGAGGAGCAGAAACTACTAAAGTAACATTAGAAGATGCAGTGTGAGGAGAGAACACGTCCGAGACAGAATTAGGTGAGTGTTGGTAAATGACGTCTTACAAATAAGTTATACAAGTTATTGTTCAAGTGGAGTAGTGGAGTCTCAAGTCTTTAAACCTAAATTTCAGGAAATAGGAGTCTGAAACAATCTACTGTGTGTGTGTGTGTGTGTGTGTGTGTGTGTGTGTGTGTGTTTTCATAAATGCAAGATATTAAAATACACTTTTCTTAAAATATCTCCCTTGATTGTCGATGACGTTAGCTGTCTCTTTTGGTGATTGATTCCTAACTGTTCTGCTTTGTGAAATATTTCTAATCTATGAGTATAAAGAAAAGACTATACATAATCAATGTGATATAGTGATCGATGGCAAGTATTCTTTTGTTGGAGCCAGTATGTCTTCCAGAGAGGTTTTTTTTCTTAAGGATGTAGGAAGGAGTAGACTCACCGATACTTGTAAGATCAATATAGTGTGATGTTTAGTTGAACATCTGAAAGTCGACGCCTGCATAAAAAGTACGTGGACGGAGAGGAAGCAAGAGTTGTTAGCATGAATGATTCATATCCTATCATCATCACTCATATTTTCCCTTGTTAAAGACATAATTAAGTTGTTTGGGTTCAGTTATCCTAGTTGTAAATATGAACTATGGAGAAATACAGCTCACTGATGTGAACATTTGAGACAATTTTATGACTGATGTGTATTTTAAAAATTTTTGTACATTACCGGGTTTAAAAAAGAAAATTAAGTCTTTCATGGATGAAATTAGAAGTATACTGGTGTTTCTATGAATCAGTTGTATTGGTAGACTGTTTATCACCGAATGCCTCAAAAGCAGAGATTGTTACCAAGTACATCTTAGCCATCTCATAGGCAGGTGAAATAGTTTGCCGAAATTAAGTTCAGTTAAATCTCTGCCTAATAACCCGAATTTTAGTCACGCTCCATAAATGATTTAGTTCCTGTCTGTCTGTCTCTCTCTCTTTCTCCACCTCCTTCAATCTTTATCGTTTATATTACAATTATGAATGAAGCTAAAAATGTATCACATTAAGGTCATATACCCGCCGGGTTTGTGTATAGTACAGTTAGTCTCTTCAGCTTATTAACACACTCCTCTTCAGCACTATTGTGCTTAACGTGTTTTATTACTTTATCCTCTGTGTGTGTGTGTGTGTTTGTGTGTATTTAAAACTGAATTAATATTCGTTATCCTTTTATAATCCTCCACGATCGGTGTGCAGAAGTGCACAAACCAAAGCACACAAAACACACATTAACAATTTATAAATATGGTACTTTTTTTCTTGTCCCTAATGACCTAATGAATCTAAGATTGATTATATCGACCAACTAAATATTGTATATTAAATCTCTTTCATGGTGAAGGCTTACGAGAGAGAATCACCCCCACCCATATGTCTCTTCTTGACGACCGTTGATCCTGATAGCTCAGTAAAATTTGTGTCTCCATAACGACAGCAACACATAAACACATAAAAAATAATATAATCAACAATTTGCCGAAACGAAGAAATATATAAATTAGGCGCTGGCGTGGCTGTGTGGTAAGAAGCTTGCTTTCCAACCACATGGTTTCAGGTTCAGTGCTACTGCGAGGCACCTTAGGCAAGTGTCTTCTACTGTAACCACGGGCCGTCCAAAGCCTTGCAAGTGGATTTGGTAGAGAGAAACTGAAAGTCCGTCGTATATATATATATATATATATATATATATATATATATATATATATATATATAGGTATATACACACACGCACATATGTGTGTGTGTGTGTGTATATATATGTGTTTGTCCTCGTACTACCACTTGATAACTGGTGTTGGTGTGTTAACGTTCACATAACGCATCGGTTCGGCAAAGAGACCGATAGAATAAGTACCAGGCTTCAAAAAATTAAGTCCTCGGGTCGATTTGTTCGACTGAAACCCTTCAAGGCGATGCTCCAGCATAGCCGCAGTCAAGTGACTGAAGCAAAATAACATATATATATATAAAATTTGAAAGCCAAGTTCCAAGGTCAATAATATTCCACGTCAAAGCCGACATATAATAATGTAAATCCGTGCCCAAATCAAAGTCGGATAAGTAATTGCATAAATACATACAGATAAATTTAGAAGTCCAAGCTGATGAGATAACACTTCACAATAATCCAAAGGGGAAGTCCTCAAATGAATCTATTTACTGGATTCATTTGAGGACTTCCTTTTGGATTATTGTGAACTGTTGGCAGTATTTGATCTGGCTTCTTACATTCTGATGTGAAGTCCCGCCGAAGTTAACCTTACCTTTCATCCTTTCGGAATCATTAAAATACTAGTACCAGTCATGTACTGGGTCAATGATATTAACTAATACCTACCCTTCCTTCAAAATTTCTGTCCTTGTATCTAAATCTATTGTAATTATTATTATTATTATTATTATTATTATTATTATTATTATTATTAAGGCAGCGAGTTGGCAGAAACGCTAACGGCTCTGGACGAAATGTTTAGTGGAATTTCTTCCGGCGTTTTACGCTCTGACTTCAAATTCCACTGAGGTCTACTTTATTTTCATCCTTTCGAAGTCCGTAAAATAAGCACCAGTTGTGTACTGGGGTCAATGTAATCGACTTTCCTTCCCCTCAAAATTGATGGTTATGTATCAAAATTATTTCATTTATTTATTTCATTTCATTATTCAAGCTAAATGAAAAAAGAACTTCATCTTTTTCTTATTTTGAGTAGGAAAATCCGTAGACTGTTCGACGGATTTCATCATTACTGTTACTATTGTTGCATTCATTATTGTGATAAACGATTTATCGAATAGATACATGAAAGCAGTATTGCTTTGTTTTGAATTGGCACAAGACCAATTTATATAACAGAATGGATTAATCATTTATATAAGTTTGTATATTTGCATTTATTTTATCGACTCCTGAATAATTAAAAGTGAAAAAGATTTATTGAGATTTGAAATCTGAGCGTATTATTACCTTAAAGAATTGTGAGAGGCTAGGGAAAGAGAAACAATGTAGCATAACGTATTTAAGACGTTTGTTTACATGTAATTAGACATCTTAAATTCGACATCGTACATGTTTTCTGTCTTGTCTCTCTCATATTTTGATATATATATATATTGACCGTTGACTGAACACTATTCAATTTTTTTTCTCCGTGTTTTTCTCCTTGTCTCCGTATTCTTTCTGTTGAAGAGCGTAGCTCGAAACGTCAAAGACTTTCCGTATTCCCGAGCGTCATACTAATATATACTTTTGTTATTTACACCACCTGTCCTCGTCTGTTGTTATTTTTTGTATATTCTCCCATATATATATATATATATATATATATATATATATAATATATATATATAAGTCTAAGTTATTTGGTTACTGAGGATAATGTCGGACAGTTGTCGTACGAATGATATACACAGGGTTGCCAGCTGCATAAAAAACTAATGGTAAAATGGGAGCTAGCCACGATTGAAGTAATAAACTAAGAAATTTTGATAAATTGAAATTTAATTTTTAATGATGTAAACAATCATGATCTGAATGATTGTCAAAAAATGGAAAGGAAACAACCCAAAATTTTAATTAGACATTCTTATATGCGGTATTTCTGTCACTAAAGGTGGTATTTTAATCGACCGTCATGCATAATTTCTGGTCTTATAGCAGTGTTAAGAATCAATATTATATCGCTTGATGTAAGGTGCACATCAAGTGCAAACCCAAATCTATTCACTTCCGCACGGACGCACAAAAAATACTTCAGCTCTGATCATTTGCCGTATCTCTACAAAACTGAAGTAAAATTAATATTGGAGTACTGTACATATATCTGAGATGCTGTTACTTCGAGATAAACATACGAAAACATTCAAAAACATGATCGATAATATATCCAAAAGAATTCCATTCAGCATATTGCCAAATATTATCTCGCCTCCAATCTTTGACTTCAAACTAGCCACGGTACTGTTCCTTCTCTCTACCTTTTCATGCATAACCTCTTCACCGCAAAGTGAGAACGCATTTTCTAGTTGTTAAGCTGTTGCACTCACGATTGTAAGAGGGTGGTTTCGATTCCTAACCCGAGCGGTGTGTTGTGTTCTTGAGCAAATCACTTTATTTCATGTTGCTCCTGTCCACTCAGCTGTAAGTGAGTAGCCTTGCGATGGCCTGACCTCGTTCAGGGTTGATAGTACAATCTCGGTTACTTATACGTCGTGGAAACTGGATAACCAGGTATCTGGCTTTATGAGTCCTTGGATTCGAGACATTACTTTCTTTACCATCACCCCCACCGCTATCCGATCTTTCAACCTCGTCTCTGCCATCATCTCTGCCAAATCCTACCTTCAGATCTTGCATTAAGCTCATTTTCAATTAGTCCTCCAATTGAAAACTAACATTTGCAGATTTCTATCTATCTATCCATGCTTCTCTTGAAAGCATCAACATCGAGCATTTAAACAGAACATTATCCACATCTATTTCAGCAATTTTGAAATTACTCTAAAATTCATGGACACCAATCCTCGTTCTTTGATTAATCCCCTGAAAATAAAACACTGTATTCTTAGTCGTTTCTTAGAACCAAATAATATTAAGGTGTACTGTAAGATGGTGAGCTGGCAAAATCGTTAACACGCCGTGAAAAACGCTTAGCGGCATTTTGTCCATCTTTACCAGTTAAGCACTGAGGTCGATGCAATCGACATAACCCTTCTCCTGAAATTGCACGCCTTGAAACCACTATTAAGGTGCACTGTACTTAGTTTTATGCAGATAAATATATACTGCAAAAATAGAAACATTTATTAATGGGCTTATTGTTGTTACCACTCGTATTATATAATTATTTTGTTCGTCACTCTACCGACTTTATCAATCCACTATCTTACATAATGTATACTGCAGTATTTAGCTGTGTACTTTTACATTCAGATTTCAAATCCCACCAAGGTCAACTTTGCCTTTCATCCTTCCGGAGTCAAAATAACTGAGGTCTTGTACCAATGCTAGAAGATAGTATATCAACCTCATGTTTTTGACTGTTCCCCCTCTTTCTTCTCAATTACAAATATATATTCCCATTGTTGTATTGTCAGAAACCGCCAGAACACATTGTCAATGACGTACAATGCTACAGAGGACAGGAACTGATTCTATAGAGGAAAGTAATTCTAGACGTGCCTGATTTCTAGGCCAAAACGTTATTCTTATCTAGAAGAATTGCCAATAACATCTCACAGTGTCAAATGTACAGGAAGTGAATCTTCAACCTACTATCAGCTTGACCTATAATCATCTCTAATCTCTTTGTCTCTTTGCAAATCCTCAGACAATATATATGGGAGAGAGGGAGAGAGAGGGAGAGAGAGAGAGAGAGAGAGAGAGAGAGAGAGAGAGAGAGAGAGAGAGAGAGAGAGAGAGAGAGAGAGAGAGACATTTGAGGGAGACACTTGAAACAGAGTACACATTTGATTGTCTGATCCAGGGATTTATCTCACTAGCTAAGCTTAACACTTAATCATTGCATTCATCCATTATGTCAGTGTCCACTAGGACTATTAGCTAATAGAAATTAGGGACTTTAAACCTAACTCTTTTATGGTCGGAGGTTTAATATTGTTTCTCCTCGAATTAAAGCTTCTTACATTCTGTTCAGCAATATGCGTTTCAGTTGTTTTATTTTCCAGTGTTGTTCTAATCTCTTGACTTTATTTATATTATTTACATAATTTAAATAATGTACATAATTCCTCATCTCTTAAATATAGAACTCTCTTGACTTTGTCGTACAAGTATTGGTGACTTCATTTTGCTCTTCACAAGCAATTAGCTATTCTTGGTTTTTCTGTATCCCCTCGGATGACTGCTTTATAATATTCGCCTTATTTTAAGGGCTGGTTGTTTTCGCCTTTATATTTACTGTGACAACTTCGTGAGATGTAATACACACAGTTCTTAGTCTTTTTGATCTCTTCTAGTGAAAACTTTGTTCAAGGTAGATGCTTCCGAAAGAGTAGAGTTGATTTTGAAGACTGTATGAATGGGGGACAAACCACAGATCTAATATTTTCTTCTGATAGGAGAACAACTTATAGGAATATGTCCCTGGTATGGGGAACAAAATGGAAACACTCTCGTGGATTAAATAAGGGATACAGTTCAAAATTTCAAGAACGTTTCTGATTATGATAGGAACCTGAAGAAGCCAGACGTAACAACGGTGGAAGCGTTTTAGCGTTAACAACCATGAAGACCATGGTCCGAATACATTTGTGTATAATAATGAGATAAGTCTGCCTCTATCTTTGTAATATACCCTGCTACTCTCTTTTCTAATGAATAAAAAATAGTGTAGCCTAGTAGTAATACAGGTGTCATTGCCAATTCGAGACACAACAAGGAAGTACTGTCAAGGAAGCTGGTTCGAGATGCACGCAGGGTAACGAAACCTTTCTGCACACACTTGTCCAGTGCCCGAACATTGCTGATTTGGAGGTGTGTCGAACACCTGCTGTCATATGTAGGGACGGATCCCGTTACCAGATGAGTCCGTTTTTAAGGTCGTGCTGCCACCTTCTTTTGACCGGGAAGGGCAGGTTGCTTCTATCCGCCTGGTGGCTTTGATAAAAGACGTTGTCGGATGGACGAGTGCGAAAGGGCTGAAGATAGATATGTTTCTCTTTGATCATATAAAACGAAAAATGAGATTGGGCGTGAAATTATGTCTTCTATCAAAGTTTTTGATGCGTGAATAAGAGTTGAAAAGATGATCCGAGTGAACGGGTTTGCATTGCGTATGCGCCTGTAGATTGGAAGACATCTTGGACAAGGCACTTGTCTTAGTGGTAAAGGCGACTGTAGTTCTTGCAGGTTTCCCCATGAATTTGACTTTGCCTTTCATCCTTTAGGGGTCCATTAAATAAGTACTAGTTAAGTGCGTGGGTTCGATGTAATCGACTATTTCACACGCAAAAGAAAATTTCAGGCCCTGTGCCCACTCTCATCCCTTCTCTACGTACTGGCACTCGAGCCATTACTGCAGAAGCTAGAGGTTTCGTGGGGCATCTCGCGTGAAGTAGAATGCAGAAGGTTCGTGTCAGCGTATACGGACGACGTCACTATAATAGTTAGTGTCGGACATCTTGGAAATCGACATGGTCGGCACTACCCTAAGGAAAATTCGAAGCGGTGACAGGAGCAATGATCAACTAGGAGAAGTCAGTGGGCCTGCAGCTCAGCACCTGGAGAGGTAGGGTCATGCCAACCGACAGCGTTATGGGATGCTGGACGGAAGGACCTGTTAAGTTGCTCAGCGTCTCGTTCAGTCCGGATCTCCAAGTGGACAAAAACTGGGGCGAGGTGATAGATAGGGTGGCTAGTCTCACCCAGAAATGGATCAAGAGAAAGATGTTCCTGAAAGGTCGGGCGGAGGTGGCGAATGCTTACATCACATCCGTCATATACTACCGCTTGACTGTCGTCCCTTCTCTCAGTTCGTGACTGAACGAGCTGGTACGTTTGCTCTTCCGCTTCCTGTGGAGGGGACAGGTACCGCTTGTTGTCAGCACCTGTTGCGTTGAGGACTGGAGACGTCGTGGCTGAGAATGCGCTGAGACTTTCGGGCCTGCAGTACGCCGGGCGAAATGCTTAGCGGTATTTCGTCTGCCGCTACATTCTGAGTTCAAATTCTGCCGAGGTCAACTTTGCCTGTTATCCTTTCGGGATAGATAAATTAAGTACCATTGAAACACTAGGGTCGATGTAATTGATTACTTCCCTCTCCACAAATTTCGGGCCTTGTGCCTTTAGTAGAAAGGATTAGTCTTGTTTACACGCAAAACCCTCATAGCACAACACACACAGATACATACACGCACATTCTTTGTTTTGTCCTGTGCTGTCCATAATGGTTAATGAAGAAGCCATTATTATTATTATTATTATTATTATTATTATTATTATTATTATTATTTCTAGTTTCATGTCTACCGACACCAATTGCAGTGGTTGACATGTATGTTTTAACAGTATCTCAACTATTTAGACATATAGACATTTCAACACGTATACTATCAAATGACGATATATTTATGCATCTGTAGTTAGGTGGGTAGGTAGGTAAGTACTTAGGTGCTGTCTTTAGATGGATGCACCACCACCACCAACATCATCCTCATCATCATCATCATCCTCCTCCTCCTCATCATCATCAAAAACAACAACAAAGATGACACTTCACAAGGCAGCAACAGATTGTAGAGAGCGATAGTTGTTATTACTATACATCTTCCAAGAATTTCTTGTGTTTATCGTTTAAAAATATTTTTGGCTCCCTAAATCTGTAATGTCGAAACAGAATATGTCAGACTGTATGATTGCGTGTGCGTGTGTACGCCTGACTGTATGTGTGTGTTCAGGAGTTTGAAGACGTGCATGTGAGAGCGTACACATGCATACACACACACACACACACACACACACACACACACACACACACACACACACACACGTACATTCTGGCACGCATGCACACGCACTCACACACACACGCGCAAACGCACGCATTGCACACGCACTCACATACACACATGTATATGCATGTATACCTATATTTTTATGTATGCATGGATTTATACCGACACACATACATCTCCCCCCACTTCTTGTGTGTGTGTGTGTGTGTGTGTGTGTGTGTGTGAGTGAGAGAGAGAGAGAGAGAAGGTGTTTTCTCCGTAGTTGTAGCTGAATATGTACTCGTGTAATTTTTAACATGTTTTCTAATCTGAAATAGATTTGTTTGCAAAACCAGATGGTTGAAAATGAAAAGCACCCTCACCCCACGCGCACGCACGCATGCACGCACACGCACGCACACACACACACACACACACACACACACACACACACACACACACACACACACACACACACACACACACACACACACACACACACACACACACACACACACACACACACACATAGCTTTTTTCTTTCTAATATGTACATATATGTTTGCAGAGCTAGCCAAAGAGACACCATTTAAAAGGCTGCCGTTGTAGTAATATTTTTTGGCTTTAATATAACAATATAAATATTCAACATTCCATTTCTTGCCACCTTCAAAAGACTGATATCACATTCTTTACTCCCACTTCTATCGTTGTATACAATCGGCCCCTTATATCACCACTCACCTGTGTGTGTGTGTTTGTGCGTGTTTTAACTATTCAGTTATTTGCTTATCATTTTACCTTTATTTTCTTCTTTCAATTTATGACGGCGTCTCAATCTTTTTACTTGTGTCTGTCAATGTACTACGACCATGCTGGGGGCACAGTCTTGAAGGGTTTAGTCAAGCAAGTTGACACCAGTACTTATTCTTTTAAAGTCTGTTACTTGTTCTGTCTGTCTCTATTGCCGAACCGCTAACGTTACGAGTACATAAACAAACCAACGGTATGTCGAGCAGTGGGGGTGGTACAAACCCTAACACAAAGGTAGACAATCACGCGCGCATACATACATACATACATACATATACGCGCATATATGACGGGCTTCTGCACAGTTTTCGTTTACAAAATCCACTCTTAAGATTGGTCGGCCCGGATGTATAGTGGAAGACACTTGCCCAAAGTACTGTGGTGAGGGGGCTGAACCCGACACTTCGTGTTGCAAAGCGAGCTTATTAACCACACAGTAATGCTTACGCCTACATAAAACACATACACACACACTGCATGTATTTAGTCTACTTGATTTGAGGCCAGTGGAGGTGCAATGGCCCAGTGGTTAGGGCAGCGGACTCGCGGTCATAGGATCGCGGTTTCGATTCCCAGACCGGGCGTTGTGAGTGTTTATTGAGCGAAAACACCTAAAGCTCCACGAGGCTCCGGCAGGGGATGGTGGCGAACCCTGCTGTACTCTTTCACCACAACCTTCTCTCACTCTTACTTCCTGTTTCTGTTGTGCCTGTAATTCAAAGGGTCAGCCTTGTCACACTATGTCACGCTGAATATCCCCGAGAACTACGTTAAGGGTACACGTGTCTGTGGAGTGCTCAGCCACTTGCACGTTAATTTCACGAGCAGGCTGTTCCGTTGATCGGATCAACTGGAACCCTCGACCTCGTAAGCGACGGAGTGCTAACAACAACTATTTGAGGCCTAGTCCGCTTAGAACAGCTTGAAATGGGATTGACAACAACCTGATTCTTGTGTTGTTTTACAACTTAATAATTTGATCTAACAATTCCAGCGATGAATACTTTTCTTTAAACCGTATACTGATGATGTTATAAAGATTTTATTGTTTTATTGCGGAGGAGGTATTGTTGTTTAACAAATATTGCAAGAACAAACAAAATTTTTCTCAGAACAATACAGGTTAAAGAGCAACAAAAACAAACAACAACAAAAACAGTAGGCTATTAAATCGGAAACAAAAGTAAAACGTGTGACTGTGGAATCTAGGTTTGTTGTTGTTGTTGTTGTTTGGCTATAAAGGAATGGTAATTATGTTCCTATATCTTTGCAATGAGATATTAATAGACTAGTAAAAGAAATTGATGGAACCATTTATATCATTCATTGGAATTTTATTTATTCTTTTATTTTTGTGCGCGCGCATTTGTGTGTGTGTGTGTGTGTGTGTGAACTCGGGTTTCAAATTCTTACATGAAAATAAGGTTTCGTATACCCATATCATACTCGGACGTCTGCACTTATCAATGGAATATATTCCTGAGACGCCTACACTTGTTAGTGGAACGCTAACCACCCTGCTTCTATGCTCCACCTATTCACTTTAAACCCCCCTACACACGGCTCAGTGCGATTGTCTCTATGAGTTCATTTGTTTGAATATTTTACATGTGCTTCTTCGCTCGCTCTCTCTCTCTCTCCCCTCTCTCTCTCTCCCCTCTCTCGTTATGTGTTTGTCCTTCTTTCTCATACACATTTCCTTTTAATACAAGCATGTTGTTGGCACTCCGTCGCTTACGACGTCGAGGTTTCCAGTTGATTCAATCAACGGAACAGCCTGCTCGTGAAATTAACTTGCAAGTGGTTGAGCATTCCACAGACACGTGCACCCTTAACGTAGTTCTCGGGGATATTCAGCGTGACACAGTGTAACAAGGCTGACCCTTTGAATTACAGGTACAACAGAAACAGGAAGTAAGAGTGAGAGAAAGTTGTGGTGGAAGAGTACAGTAGGGTCCGCCACCATCCCCTACCGGAACCTCATGGAGCCTTAGGTGTTTTCGCTCAATAAACACTCACAACACCCGGTCTGGGAATCGAAACCGCGATCCTATGACCGCGAATCCGCTGCCCTAACCACTGGGCCATTGCGCCTCCACACAAGCATGTATCCAAGAGTATTGAAAAACGAAATTTATCAGTGTGCCATTAATTTTTTGATTCTTATAATAAAGGCGCGTGGCTTAGTGGTTAGAGCGTTGCGCACATGATCGTAAGATTGTGCTTTCGATTCCTGGACCGGGCGATGCGTTGTGTTATTGAGCAAAAGACTTCATTTTACATTACTCCAGACCACTCAGCTGGCAAATATGAGCAATTCTGCGACGGGCCGGCCTCCCGTCCAATGGGGAAAATATATACCACAAAATCCGGGAAACAACTTTATGATCCTATGGCTGGGGAAGAACCTTTTATCCGTTTTTTTTTTTTTAATATTTTCTTTTATCTGCTATAAAGAGATAAAGACAGCTCATAATCTTATCAAAACTACCCTCCTTCATCTATGAATGCTGAGATATTAGGGAAATAATTGGGGAAAATTAATGTGGTTAATTTTGCTTTTAAATAATTATATAGCTCTATTGTTATACATAGAAGAGAAGCAAGAAAGGATTTTGGAAGACTGGCACAGAATTAGCGGTGTATGCAGTAGTAGAATTATGAGAGCGGGAAAAAGGAAAGAAAGCTGCACCATGTAGCTCTGAAAAGAAATGAATTATTGAGAAAGGATATTATCACGTGAGTTAAAGAAAATGCATGCAGGAATCAGGCTTACTATATATCCTGAGTATCAGGGGATATTTTATTCGTTACATATATTTTACATATTCAACACGTACGTGTACACGCAAATGTGGAAAGACGTTCGTTACAGAAATTGTTTCGTGAGAGAAATTCTCTTACATGCATATATGTGTGTGTATGTGTGTGCAATAAACTCACCACTGGGTAATGTAAAATCCACTAATGATATTATCGGACCGTAGGAAACGTGCATCTGTGTTGTTACGCTTCATCACACACACGTATATATAGTGTACGTACAATTCCATTATTGGTAGGATAAAAAAGTACTCCTTGTAGCGAGAGATAATTATAATCAAATAAGCACAGAATTTAAATGTGAGCTCCTATAAATTTTATGCAACGACAGTGTAATAATCAGCTATACAAGCTCATTCGATTACAATACAATGGGAATATAATATTTAGAGTAGCTCATATTTAAAGCCTGTATAACTCTTCGAAACGCCAGTGTTATAACGGTGGCAGCTGATGAAGGAAATGTTCTCTATGTGGCCTGTGTGTTTTCTGTACCCTGTTTATCATTTTGTCCATGCTTTTTTGCAACGTCATGTACCCAGATATGCATCTATATATACATGTAGATGAAGGTATTCACATACATGTACATATATATGCATATACTCATATATTATATGTGTGTGTGTGTGTGTGTGTGTGTGTGTGTGTGTGTAATGTGTGTGTGTGTGTGTAATGTGTGTGTGTGTGTAATGTGTGTGTGTGTGTGTGTGTGTGTGTGTGTAATGTGTGTGTGTGTAATGTGTGTGAGACATAACAGGAGAGGCAGATTTCATTATCTATTTTTTTCTATTTTTCTATTTTCTTTTATTCTTTTTCAAACATTGTTACTCTGCTACAAATATTCAAGGTCATTTGCATTGATTTGCGTTTTCCAATGAAGCAGGACTACCAAAGTCCCATTAAATGGTGTGTACTTAGCATCATTAGCTGTTTCCCTAATTTATTCATTTTTTTAGTTAATTAATCAATAATCTGCTGAATATTATAGAATTTTCTAAAACATAAAGAAAATTAAATGGCGTCCTACAGATGCCATTTCTCGGCAGACGGTTGACCACCGTTGGAACTTGTTGTTACGAGATAACTCATGTTATGTCAAACCAGCCTACAACATAGCTGGAATATTACTGCCATTATCGTACGTTTTGGTAACTTTAGGTTTAATAATATTGTATATATATCGACGAAGAAGATTTATTATTTGTTGTGTTCACTTCACCTCGTATCTTCAATACAGCCAACATTCTCAACTACCTCACCTTGTACAAAAAAAGGACACATTAGATAATGTTTTCCTAGCTACTCTTAGAAAGACAGGATGATGTAAACTGGAATGACCTAGATTCTAGATCTGCTCGATCAGGGCTGACCTGGGGCTAAGAAGCTACTACTACTACTACTACTACTACTACTACTATTACTACTACTACAGACTTCGTTGTAAGATTTATCTTTCTTTCCAGACACCAGCACTAGTTCTGGTCTTACGTAAAGGAAACTGTTCACCTTTCCTCCCCCGGGTCATTCTTTAAGCTTTTGCAACCAGCCACATTTGTTCCTTTTGTCGTTGTTGCAAACATCAAAGAAATTAAATGAGAGTACCAGAAGTGCAATTTTAGAGAATGCGCCATTTGTTAGATGTATGGATACAAAAGGCAGATTCGGTCAATAAAGCTAGCAAGATTTCCGCATTTGTAACTATTTGAATGGAACAAATGGCGTGTGACAATGAATTGAGAGATTTTTACTGAAAGTAAGAAACCCATTTATTCACATAGTTTCTCATTTCGTACAAGTCTTTTGGAAAACATACGTTTACAGAAGTTTGAAGTATGTCTATTCTATTCTCAATAATGTATTCTTCAGCAAGAACTTACATTAGACTTCGACAAAAATAAATAAGATAAAATGATTTTCACACTTTTTGCTGATTATCTTTCTCATATAAATGTATATAATTATATATATATATATATATATATATATGTACATACATATACACACACATATATGCATAGTATATCTGCATATATATGAGTGTGAACGCGCGCGCGCGCGCGCACACACACACACATACATATACACATATATTTAATGTTAGCTGAGGTCAGTTCTTGCAGATATTTTAAACATAGTGAACCGATAATGGCTTTTCCTAGATTCCATACATTATAATCTATTGTAATAGCTATTCGTGTGAGCAGGATTCAACAACAACGTTGATATATTAAAAAAAAAAAAATCTCGTATATTACCAGTTATTTGTAAACAAATCAAACGTTGTTGAGTGCTATAGCAAGATATATTATAAAATCGATTGTGTGAGACCAAGAATTAGCGAGGGGAGAAAGACCCAAATAGAGCAGTTAGAGGAAGAGAAAGTGAGAGACAAAAACTATTCATGCAGAAACTGAAAAGGACAGATGCAGTTGTTGTCGAGTTTCATAAGTGTTACCTCATTTTATATACCAAAGTCAACTTTAATGGAATTATGTCACTAAAATTATGTAACTACAAACTATCACTCATTTGATTCACATATAGTTTTTAAAAATTTCATGTTGTTCGTTGAAAATAAAAGAATTGTTTCCCACCAGCCTATAAAATATCTACTGCTATCACAGCGTGGCTTTAGTTGTGGTAACTAAAACAAAGTAAATACCAGTCTAGTTTTATGTTATACACTGAAATAGAAAATTGGCGATGCTTGATAAAGTTTAATCGTTTAGTTAAAAAAAATAATTGGTAATTTGTAGCGTATCCTTATAGCTGGACTAGTGTCTAGCTTCAGTTTGATACAGTCATAGACAAACTGTAGCCCGCGGCACTTTGTGAACGGCACACCTTACGTTAAAATTGACTTGAATGCTTTTAGTAATGCAACATGCCTGATGATGAGTAATGTCTCAGGCACCCGCTTCTCAAGAAAGGTCACAATAAAATATTGGTTTCAAATTTTGGCACAAGGCCAGCAATTTCATGTAGGGGTGGAGTAAGCCTATTACATCGGCCCCAATATTCAGCTGGTACTTATTTTATCAACCCCGAAAGGAAGAAAGGCAAAGTCGACCTCGGCGGGATTTGAACTCAGAACGTGAATACGGACGAAATGCCGCTAAGCATTATGTCCGGCGTGCTAACGATTGTACCAGCTCGCCGCCCTAAGCCGTTGTAAATTACTGCCGCAGAGCCAGTAAGTTCGCGAGAGGGGGTAAGTCGACCTCAGTGCTCAACTGGTATTTATTTTATCGACCCAGAAAGGCTCGGCGGAATTTGAACACAGAGGGTGGACGGAAGAAAAACCACTGAGCATTTTCTCCGGCATGCTACCGATTCTGCCAGCGCGCTGCCATGAGCTGCGATAAAATATTGAAATTAATTTGTTAATCCGTTTGTTACTTAGCTTGTGACCTAATTGTTACAAGTTACTATTTCACCAAGGCTAAATTGCGTTTGTCGTGTTCCAGTAGGATTTGAAACAGAGTATATAAGGTGCTTTTGTTAAGATCAAATATATATTATCAAAGAAACGGCTGTCTACGAGAGTGAGAGAAATTGTTCTCGGAATAAATCTAGAGCTTGATCCTTTTTTTTTTGTTGTTGTCCCTGCAGATTTATAGTTGTGTCTGCTCAATCCTTTCTTATAGTTGTGTCTGGAGTGTCTGCAGACTAGTGCAAAAGCTTAACAATACTACAGAAATGTGGTTCCTTGGACGAACACTAAAGGTGTTCTGCATAAACAATGACAAATATTTAAGATTTAGACTTGCAGAAACCACTGGAAAACTTCTCAGTGACATAAGTAGGCAGCAGCCTAAGTTCATTCGTTCATTAGACATCATATGAGGAGACAAAATCATGAACACTTGGTGGAAACCAGTGATATTGGAAGGAAGAAGAAACCGAGGAAAATAGTGATATTCCATGGTTTTGCCAAATGATTGCAGAAAGACAGACCCTATCACATAGTAAGATGTGTAGGAAGGAGGTGGGGGTGGGTAAAAGCTAATGATCACCGACGCCTGTAGGCATGGCACATGAAGAAAAGGATCTAAAACTGTATTTGAAAACAGTATGTTTTTCCCTGAGTACCTTCTTTTTGCTATCAGTTGTTTCGTGTAAGTCACTCGTCACTGAGACTTGGCTGTCCTATATTAAGAGAAACAACTGATAATCATTTGTTTCTATTTTAGGCACAAGACCAGCTGTTTTGGGTCGGGGGGGGGGTTAGATCGATACCATTAACCCCACTATATGACTGTTACATCAATTGATTCTACAATAAAGCTTTGATTTCTACTTCTTGAATCCGCTATTTCTATCGAAATTTGAAACTAGAGCTAGAAAGCGCCTGCACTAAAAAAAAAAAAAAAAAAAATACCCATCTTTAAGCACTATTTTCTTCTAACGAACTCTCGCACCAAAACCTTCAGACTAAAAAACTAAAATAAAAACAAAAAAAAGTTAGTGTTATCCCCTCTTCCTTTTCTTATAATTTATAGTTTATGAAATCTATCTTGGTGTCTTTTCAGTTATCCAGTTTATCGTTTGCTATAAGACAAAATAAAATGCAAAGTTAACTGCCGCAACATTTAAATATAAAAAAAATATATATCTCACAGCAAAAGCCAGTAAATAATCTAGCATGGCGCCATATCTGCGCTGAACCAACCATCCTTTATTGAATATTATTAATATTAATGCAAATTTAATAATCAAGTGGGTAGTATCGTTTTTTTGTTTTTGACTATATTATCTTTCATGTCGTTATCGTCTCGTGTTCAAAAGACTGAGTTGTTTGCTGTGGCCGACATCTCTACTGGACGGTGTTTTAATTCTTACTGATAGCACTAACATTTCAAGAATGTTCAGGTGATGACCAAAACGTGCATTTTAAATTATTATTATTATCATTATTATTACCACACCTTGAAACAGTCACTTGCAGACATCCATACGTAACACAGGTTGCTAGATATCTTTGCCAAACGCACATCAAAAGGATTTATGCATATATTAATAACATCATTAGCATATATATAAGCGCTAATCTGTTAAAATGCAACGTGTGGAATGTTGGGAGGTGACCGAGTCTACGATAGCGGTATCAAATTCCTTGGCAAGTATCATAGAAGTATCATAGTTAAGAAGCAAGTGGGAGACGTGTATGTTGCCATATGACTGTAAATGTTGAGTGTGTGTGTGTGTGTGTGTGTGTGTGTGTGTGTTCGCGCCTGTATGAGTGTGCGTGTTTAGTGCTGAATGGAAGACCAAAAATGGCGAATGTCACAGGAAATGATCAGGGTTCATAAATATGGCGTCTTGTTATTTTCCTTTTCATGTTTCGGATATTAATTTCTAACATAGGTACAAGACCTCAAATTTAGCAAGCGTGATAACAGTCGATTAAGCCTACGCCAGTAAATTACTGGTACTTTTTTTATCGACCTTAGAATAATGAAATTCAAAGTTGATCCTCAGTAGAATACAGTGCATCTCTCAAAGAGAAATTAAATAACAATGTTTGAGATAGCTGCATTAATAATAAGGTTTCTTAGTCCTGAATTCTTGAAGTGCTCATGTTGTGGCTGCTGCTTATTAGTCACTGGTCACTCATCACAAAGCAGTCATATAGTCAAAAAATATTCCAACTATGACCATCCTGCCTTTCTATAAATTGTGGACTACAATCTCAACTATATAATTTTTTTGTAAGATTTGGCGTGATTTCAGTGTGACTTGGTTGCTGTTTCTAGCAGACTGTAGACCTGCCTCCATTTCATCCATATCGTAGCTATGATTTCAAGCATCTTACTCATAAAATACGCATCTCATATACACACACATTACACAATTCTCTCTCTCTCTCTCTCACACACATGTACGCTCGCCCCCCTCTCTCTCTCTCGCTCTCTTCCACACGCCTGTACTCCCACATACACAGCAAACAGATTAACACCACCAGTTCAGTTTAGTTAAAGTTACAAACCATTGACTTATTGACCCGGGATTAATAGTCCGCATAGCATTTTAAATTTCCTGTCTTTATATCTGCTACTTCGCCGTCGCCATCATCGCTGCTACTAATACAACCCGTCCACCCAAACTACTACTACTACTACATGCATCAGTCCGTCACTCGCAAGCGAGTATGACTTGGTTATAAGTACCATGCTTTCGCTAATTGTTTTTGGTGTCTGTATAGTCGCGAGCAGACATAGATGCCGTCTCAAGTCATCCCACACTTAGTGCAGCGGAACTAACAAGGATATGACAACCGGAACAGGAGAGGGCGAAAGTTACTCCAGTACACAGCTGGTGAAAGCGCATGGCTCAGCAGTTAGAGCGTCGGGTTCACAATCAAGAGGTAGTGAGTTCGATTCCCGGACTGGATTGTGTGTTGTGTTCTTGAGCAAGACAGTTTATTTCACTCCGCTCAGCTGTAGAAATGAGTTGCGACGTCACTGATGCCAAGCTGTATCAGCCTTTGCCTTTTTCTTGGATAACATTAGTGACGTGGAGAGGGGAGGCTGGTATGCATGGGTGACTGCTAGTCTTCCATAAACAACCTTGCCCGGACTTGTGCCTCGGAGGGGAACTTTCTAAGTGCAATCCCATGGTCAATTGATGACCGAAGGGGTCTTTACCTTAGACTGGTGCTAAAAGCAACGTGAAATGATGAAATGAAGTGCCTTGCTTAACGACACAATTCGCCACCTTCTACTCCAGGATTCGAACCCACAACTTTATGATTGTAATATCAACGCTATAACCACTAGGCCACACGCCACCTTCACTTCACCTTACTACTCCCACTACTTCAGCACTACTACTATTACTACTACTACTTGTGATAATAATTATTTCAAATTTTTGCAACAAGGGCAGCTTGGGAGAGGTAGGGATGAGCCAATTATATCGATCCCAGTGTTTAACTGGTACTTATTTTATCGACCTCGAAAGGATGAAAGGCAAAGTCGACCTCGGCGGAATTTGAACTCAGAACGTAGCGACGGACGAAATACCGCTAAGCATTTCGTCCGGCGTGCTAACGATTCTGTCAGCTCGCCGACTTAGTACTGGTGGTAATAGTACAAGAACATTCACTAACATTTATATGATCCCTACCATGGCTTATACCTCAACTACCATTGTTGATACCCTTTGCTAACATCACTGCTACCACCACCACCACAACCACCACCACCACCACCAACAACAACAACAACAACAACAACATAGTTCTCTTTAAAAGATCGATTCTATTTCACTTCAAAAACCAAAATGAAATTGATCTTTTCTCATTGGTCAATTTCTGGGTGGCAAGTTGGTTGTTTGTTTCTCTTGTTTATGTTGTGTGTTGTATTATCGGTCAGTGTGTTGTGTTTTTAGTGAGAGTGTGGGCATGTGTATGTTTGTTGTATTATTGATCAGTGTGTGTGTGTGCATGTGAGAGAGAGGGTGAGGTGTTGTGTGTATGGGGGTAGGAGTGGAGTGTTTGTATGTGTGTGTATATTGGTGTATATGTGATTTTCAATTTGTTCAAGGTTTAATTAATTAGGTATGTGTGTCATTATGTGTATATATGCTTGTAATTGTGTGTGCGTTTGTTGGTTTGTATGCATGTAAGTAAGTGTGCATATATGTAGGTAGGTAGATAGGTACGTAGGTATGTATGCGTGTGATGGTATTTTGCATACTACAAAATAATAACGAACACATAGTTAAGTAGGAGTAACATACTGCAGTGAACAACAAAAAAAAAATGAATAATATTGAAGCACCTTAATCGATTAAAATTTCACCCGTAATGAAAATTCTTATCTCGTAAGGCAGGAAACACAACTCTGTAACCCCAGTTAATTAAAAGTAAATTTTGCTGAGAAGGGGGACAATTATGGACATGTTTTAGTCATGTTAACCCTTCTCAGAGAAGTATAGTCTTGCTCGTACTTATTGAGGCAATATATATTTTTTCAGTGGAAAAAAGAAAAGACAAAAGCATTGACTGATTAAATAACTAAAAATAGTAACATGGAAATATTCTCTAGGGATGCCTTCTGAATGAAAAGCATTTAATCAAGTGGGGACTATCCACTAAAACTAGCTGATTAAGACGAGAAAAGGAGGTGATGTAAGTAAAGTTAAGTTTCGAAAATCCAACATTCATGACTTTCTGTGGAACGGTGTTTTTATGTTTCTTTTATAAATAGACGTTACTGAAATGATATAACTTGATATGAAGCCCTGTTTTCACATCATTAAGAACGTTACTCCTCTATTACCATTACATGCAGTCTGCATTGCTAATAACCCACTTTATCATGCATATAGCTCTTTGCAGCAATTGCTACCAGTTCACTTTACCATTGCTAGGGCAGCTGTACCGCTATATCCATAAACTTCTACCACCGATGCCAAGGAGCACTCATGCCAACATTGATGGTATACAAGCAATAAAAGACTCGCTATTTGTTATAGCAGCTAAATCTCTCTCAAATTACATTCCAAATCTTAAAATGAAAGAGTGTTTATATCATGCTGTACTTAGGTATCTGTAAACAAACAACGGGATGGTTCTCAATGGAAAGCGTTTGACCCAGCTTCGATAACTGGGACAAAGATCAGCACATGAAATTTTAGATATCCAAACCAGTAGGGTATACATGGCATACACAATTACAGGTATATCGAATACCATATATCATAAATCCTTGATTTATCAAAATCGGCTTCGCCTCTAGAGAACGTATCATAATTTGCTAACGAAAAGAGGAGATAATCTCAAATTTCAAGAATTTCTCCAAAGTTAACAGGAAAAAGACAGGCTTAATATGCCATGAAGGAAAAAGACAGGCTTAATAAGCGAACAGTCGTAGATGCATGTTTCTGAGCCAATAGCCGTCATCTGCACGATATTTGTCTCTAGTAATCAGGGGGCTTGAGTAGAGAAAATTTATAATCTAGATAGGTTGTATGATTTAAGCAAAAATAAACTGTGAAACTGTCTCTCATAAAAATTAGATTTATGTTAAAATCTGATGTTGTTTGCATTATATATTATATCTTTATATATCTTAGGCATAAATTGCTTCACAAACGCGTAGTTTCGGGTTCAGTCCCACTGCGCGGCTCCTTGGGAGAACGTCTTCTCTAATAGCCCCGAGTCGGCTAATATCTTCCGAGTGAATTTAGTAGACGGAAAAGGTGTGGAAGCCTCTGTGTATGTGTGTGTCATTGTTAGTAGTGTCCCTGCTCCTTGCTTGACAACCGGTGCTAGTTTGTTTACGTCCCGTAAATTAGCGGTTCGGCAAAAGAGACGATATGATAATTACTAGACTTAAAATAAGTACTGAGGTCGATTTGTTCGGCTTACTTTACATAGCGGTGCTCCAGCATGGCGGCAGTTCAATGACTAAAATCAGTAAGAGAATGAAGTAGTATGCATTGCATGCCTTGCATCCAAGCAGGAAGCACTACGTTTTCATCATCGGATTTCTAAGTTAGGACTGATCTAGGATTAAAGAATAAACAGAGAGAGACACCAACATTATTCTTAATGTTAGCATCGTTGCTCTTAGAAATTATGCCATTAACAACACCTTTGCTACCACCAATATCATTTATCCTCATCATTGTCTACTTTCACGAGTTAATGTGGATGTTCGACGTGTAAGAAATTGTAGTCAAATTTCCCTCAGATCTCGGGTTCCGTTCGTAATATCTGTGATCGGGTCTGATCTAGGGAGTTAAACCACGATCAAATACATTTGCCACCACTTCTAATCTCTGCCATCAATGTGTTAACCACAATGTGTTAACCACAAGCAACACCAGTTGCACTACCAACGCTACCACCGCCACAACTTCCACTGCTACCACCACCACCACTAACACCGTAAAGAACAATAACAACACTCCTTCACAACAACTACTACCACGACCACCACCGTCACTGCTCCCATGATGAACAACAACAACACTGCCGTCGCCATCACCGCCACCACCACCACCACCACCATGAACTATAACAACAAAATCCCCACTGCCATTACCACCATCGCCAATACCATGATGAACAACAGTTCCACTACTATCGAAATGCCACTTTCATAACTCGTCTCTGTCGTCTTTGAAAATAAATACTTTACATAATATAATCTTAGTTACACTGAATTTGCAGCCAGATGGGATGGTCACGGCTGGAGCGTCTTCGAAAATGTCCCTACTCGATCAGAGCTGTACTGAAAGTTAAACAAAAACGACAGCTACACACAAACTATTCGAGCAATTTCTAAACTTCTCCCAGCCATCCTCCATCGCATTAATTTAATTTATTTAATTAGGGGAAAAGCATCGTTTAACTCTTCAAATATCAAATAATCTGCTAATTGATCGTTGCTAGATATCTGCTCATAACCGTATCCTTACATAGATGCATGTGCACTGGAAGTATATATCCACACACATATATACACGCTGGTGTATATCCGACATTTAACATCCTCTAATGGTTATCAATTTTACGTGTTCTTTATCTTTTCAGTTATTTTTGTCGTTCTATATTAATTTGATACGTATGGTGTGTGTGCGTGTGTATATATATATGTGTTGTGTGTGTGTGTGTGTGTGTATGTGTGTGTGTGTGAAAATGTGTATGTGTGATTTTTAGGGTTGTAAGAACAGTTGTGGTAATGCACGTTTGAGGTATGTATGTATGATGTAGGCAGTTGAGATAATGTACATTTGATATATGTGTGTGCGCGTATATATATATATATATATAATGTGATGGGTAGGAGTATAAACCTTTGGTCTCTTGTGATGGTGTAAATTTGAGTTGCGTATTTCTCATTCTGTGTGTGCGCGCGTGTGTGAACTATGCTTCAAATATACACCGCATTCTCATATATATATATATATATATATATATATATATATATATATATATGAAAGTTTGAGTTCTTTGAAATATGAATTGTTAAATTGGCATGAAGCCACGAGTTGAAGGGGAAAAGAAAGGCATATATACAGAGTAGTCGATTAACATCAGTTCTCCAGCATAATTAGTATTTATTTCATCGACCTTAGTGGAATAAAAACCAAAGTCGAATACAGCCATATTTGAACTCTTAATACAAAATGGAAAACATGAAATACTGTGATTCAACTAATGTGTTGTGCTCTATTGCTTCTAAAATTCCAATTACACCCCATCAATCTCTTTTGGTTTCTTGTTTTAAGTATCATACTAGCAGTTGGGCTAAACTGTTTCCCATAGGTGTGACCTTCTGATTCGTCTCTTTGTGATCGATAGTTTCGTTGATGTTCGATTATTCCTTACACAAGAAATATTTTAGATACAATGTTTCAATAATTATTTTTTAAAAAAAGAGCGAAAATAATTTTTTTTAAATCGAAATCTTTGTGTGAGTGTGATGAATGACAAAGAATAAGAGTTACATAAGCATTTTGAGTGAAATCATTCAAAAGGCTCTGAAGAAGTTGTTAGGTATCACACTGGCATTCTACTCTGGATTCAAAGTTCCCTATAGTAGAAACAGCTGTAAGCCGTAGTTACGAACGAAATTCTTACACAAGTACGTCTACAAAGGTGTACTGCAGATTACATGAGCAAAGGATAAAAGATTGAAATAGAAATTTTCTATAAATTTCTGATGAATGGTAGTAGACACGATAGATGTATGTTATTAAGACAGGTGATTCACTGATTCACCGTGGCAGCGGGACTTTGTGGCACTGCTGTGTTTCCACCTCGTTGTTTGCCTCATCAGTCACAGCTACTCCACGGCCGGAACGATAAATTGCACAAGAACATGAGCTCGTACTTTTGGGAATCAGCAAGCAAACTATTTGCTGGTGCATGCAGCTACCTGCCAGACATATCCCAATTCATAGGTGCATGCAGCTATCTGCAAGATTTATACGAATTCATAGGTGCATGCAGAATAGCGACAATATAATAACCTATCTATTCATTATTTATACTTTCTGGCAGACTCCAACGTGATTATTTAGTCACTGTTGATTTTCACCAGTCGAACCACGTATGTTACAACCACACATCACCTAAAGGAGGAGGCGTTCTCCGGGGGTGAAAAATAACAGCTTCCATATATTCACGATCAAATCTGCATAAAAGCATTAAGAATGAAGAGTTACATTATTATTTAGATTCTCACTGTATTTCGCGTACGAGGAGTCAATCTATTGTGCAGATTAAGAATAGATAAATACATTATATTTGCTTTTGTTATTGCTGAATTTTCGTCATCTATGTTATATATGGTAAGAAAACTTTTTGATTTATCCCCAAACTTCAAGCTCCAATCTGTTCTATTGCATCCTATAGGTTCGCGCAAGTTCGTGCCACTCACTCCAATTGCTGGTGCAGCTCTCATTTCTTCCACATCACGTCCTTGATGTTTCACCGGGTCAAAGAGGAGAGGATCGAGTGGATAACTATGAATGCTCACGATTATATAGGCACCTAAAACATTCTCCCCTTTTTAGAACGAGACGGATATATCATCCAATGTATCTTCTCTTGGTAGAGTAAGGATGTTTTTTTCTCTTTGAACTCCACATCTCTCCGTGAACAAACAGACGTATGATGATAGACATTCAATCTAATCCTTTTCCAAGAATTAGTGCACCCCAGACTACATTGTTTTCTTAATAAAGCAGCGTAATCTGTCACCTGGTGAAGCATTACTCACCTAGTTCTTGAGTAATTTTAGTAGAAGTCCACTCCATTGCAAGCATTCGAACCAGAAAATAACTTCCTTCCTTCCTTCATAGGAGACTTGAAAAAAAAAAAGTCATAGTTACTGTCCCGCTTTCTTTGACTAAGCCATTAAGAAAATCTTTCCACATGTCCATTTTGTAAACAAATGATGGAGATTTGGCTGTTATTTTTGGCAGATGAAACCACTACGAAGAGTTTTCCTCATTGGCTCGTGCATAATATATTTGTTTGTTTTCCATCACCATTCTCAAGTTACTTGTTCAAAGCCATTGTTTCTATTTGATACTTCTTTATTTCGAGACTTTCCTGATTTATGATAATTACTTCCGTCATAAAAAAATATGATACTAATAGGTTAAGCAGAAAATTCTATTGTGTTTCGTTGGCAGAATTTTGATTTGTTTGTCTATGCAGAAACTGATAAAAGCCGTAAAAGTATTTTTTACAAAAACGAAACAGGATGAAAGGTGGATCAAAAGAAATGTGTGTGGTATTTCAGTATTTACAGTCGTATTTCTACGATTGAGTTGTATTTCAACGATTCTGAGTTCGAATCAGGCCGTATCTCAGGAGAGAAAAAATTATTATTATTATTATTATTATTATTATTATTATTATTATTACCCTTTATTGGACACAAGGAGCTATACTTATACCATGCATATGGGTGCGTGTATGAATATATTGTATAGAAATATATTGCAACTATGATTCTTTGTTCTTCCCTTTATGTAATAAATCTTTACGTTACTAGGAGTTCTACTGGCTTAGCAGGTGAGCCTTATGCGTTACACCAAACGCCTTGTGGGTTTTGGTAGGTCATCACCTAATCATGTTTTATTGTGGGTCACTTAGACATATCCGTTTAGTTGTGCAAAAGTGACTACAGTCTAATGTCTTTGGCCGTGAGCCTTGTTTCGCCGCTCGTCTTATGAGCAGGGTTACATTGTGCTAGCTCCGTCTGCCTTCTCACATCATGAGAGAGATCAATCCAGCGTGTTAACATGAGGAACAGAACTGAGTTATATGCATGCAGAACAGACTAATCTCAACACTTGGGAGATATTTGAAAGAACTTGAGTAGTACGCTTCGGAAGTAAATGGTTTCGGGTTCAGTTCCATTGTACGGCATTATTGGGTGAGTGATTTCTACATATAATCTCATATGCATTGTGAATGAAATATGGTCAGCGGAAACTGTATGGAAGTCGGTCTGAGGAACTGTTCATTCTCTTAGGTGGTAGATTTATTTTACCACTCGGTTTAACACTACCAGGTGTCAGTTCGGTGTCCTTACATTAACCTTTTGAGCTAGGTTCTCTCTCTGAAAATAACTTTTTTTCGTGCCTCCCACCAGTCACTGCGACCCTGAAAATTACTTTCCCAATTCTAATCCATTAAACACAATTCTTTACCAGGAATCCACTCTCTTCATTACTGCCCAGTTATTACATTTAATACACAGTGGTTTAATGCATAGTCTACGCTGTTGTTGTCGTCGTCATAGCGATCGTATTGGTTTGGGCGTGGTCGCCATCATTCTCCTTTTCCTGCTTTTCGTCATCCTCATCAACAACATCCTCGCTAATATCAACACAGGAAGCATATATTGCACTCATTAACTCATTCATACGCATTCACTCATTCACAGCCACTCATTCTGTCACACATTTACTCATTTTCTCTTCCTTTTTGACTTTCATTTTCTCACATATTATTCCTGGCGATCTCTTTTTCACTCATAAACTGATACGCACACACTCACCCTCTCCAGCATTTCACAGCTACAGCCGTTTTCCTCTCTCGGCTAGCATTGAGTAAGATGAGACAGTAATTTCAGTTAAAACTCAAACTGGATCCAGATAATACATCCCTACCACTAAGCTTTATATAATAAAGCAGGCGTTGATAATAACATGTAACACGCGTGAATATGATCGATCATAGCCCCTATTTGTGCAAAAATAAGGCTTTCTACCTGCTCAAAGGAAATCAATATGGCATCTGTGCGTGTCCCTTTGAAGATAACATTGGATTTCCACAACAATGTTTTGTTATGTATGTATGTATGCATGTATGTATATATTTGTGTGTGTATGTATCTGTGTATATGCATGTATGTATATATTTGTGTGTGTATGTATCTGTGTATATGTATGTATGTATGTATTTGTGTGTGCATGTATTTATGGGTAGTCGCTTATTATAATCACGGATAATGTTGATATCAATGAGTTGTTGCTATCAAAAGTAATAGCTCTTAACCTCTATATCCACTCGATAATGTTATTCAGTTGGTTATTGTTATAGAAGAAACTTTGTTCCAAATGGATCACAAAAGGCTGTTCTCGCTCTGTATGTGTGTGTGTGAGCGTGCGTGAATGTGTGAGAGCGTTGTTAACGTGTGTGAACGTGTGTGTGTATTGATTGGTGTCACTACTGAGTTTCTTTTCTTTTAATTTTATGTAAAAGTCTGTCGTAGTAAAACAAGCTGTGGCCTCGGTGATTTGACTGACGATTGTAATGCGCGCGCGCGCGCGCGTGTGTGTGTGTGTAAGAGAGTTCAGTAAAGAGAAGTGGTAATGAGCATGTATAAGTTTTGTTTTGTGTGAAGTCAACCGTACAGAAAAACGGCTGTAGCTGTGCAGATGTATGTCACCAGCCTTACATAGGATCGATATATATATATATATATATATATATATATATATATATATATATATATATATATATATATATATATATGTGTGTGTGTGTGTGTGTATACACATATAGTTAGTGAGTGGGAGAGAGAGAGAGAGAGAGAATTCTGATCAAGCATTTGTTATAGTCAAAAATTAAAAAGAAAATATTAAAACGTAGATCTGTTCTATTCATCTTTTCATCGAATATTACACATGTGAATTTATATATAAATATATATGTATATTTCGTTTTTGGATTTGGTTTGCAAGAATTTTTTATGTGATTTCGTGTGTTGAAGCATATTCTATTGTGTCTGGGGAGAGTCATTTACTTATTGTGCCTTAAAATTTAACACACTCACCGGTAAAATTTCCACTTATAAGACTATTGAAAAGGCTGCAAGACGCAACGAAAATTTTAGGAAAATAGAAATAAGAAATAAGTGGAAATTTTACCGGTGAGTGTGTTAAATTTTAAGGCACAATAAGAAAATGATTCTCCCCAGACACAACAGAATATATATATATATATATATATATATATATATATATATATATATATATATATATATATATATATATATATATATATATATATATATATATATATATATATATATATATATATATATATATATATATATATATATATATATATATATATATATATATATGCACAAGTGTGGTTGAGTGGTAAGAGGTTTGTTTCCCAACCAAATGGCTCCGGTTTCAGTCCCACTGCATAGCACCTTGGGCAAGCGTCTTCTTCTGTAGCCTCGGGCCGACCAAAGCCTTGTGAGTGCATTTGGTAGATAGAAACTGAATGAAGCCCGTCCTATATCTATCTAATGGTTTAGAAAGAGTAAAGCAGAGACTGGCCTTTTACTTGGACTCCAATCTGAAGAAAAGACGTGAAGAAATTATCTTCAGTCCAACGACTTTGACTCAATACTTGCAAAAATTGGTAACTACACTCAGAGCACACAAGGCTCAGGTGGTTTTGTTAAAGTGGTTGGTGAATTAAGTCTACTGGTTCTTATCATATCGACTCCGAAAGAATGAAAGGCAAAGTCAACCTCAGTGGAATTTGAGCTGAGAACATAAAAATGGGCGAAATGCCGTAAAGCATTTTGCCCAGTGTGCTAACGATTCTGCTAATAATAATAATCCTTTCTACTAGAGGCACAAGACCCGAATTTATTTTGGTGAAGACTAGTCAATTACATCGACCCCAGTGTTTCACTAGTACTTAATTTATCGACCCCAAAAGGATGAAAGACAAAGTCGACCTCGGCGGAATTTGAACTCAAATCGTTAAAATGGATGAAATGCCGTTAAGCATTTTGCTCTGCGTGCTTACGTTTCTGCCAGTTCGCCACCTTAATAATAATAATAATGATAACCTCCACTCCCGCCACAACCTGTAGCTATAGCAACATTGTTGATGATGGTCAAGGGAAGATAAAACTGAAGTTAAATGAAACTTGCTTGGAGACTTGTGTCTGTTTCCTTGCTGTAGAAAATGGCGGCCACAGAAATGTATGAACATGAAAGGGAGATGACAAAACTACTCCTATTTTTAATGATCCGCGTCAAGTTGTGAAAAATATGTGTTTGCGTGTGTTTGAGAGAGAGAGAGAGAGAGAGAGAGAGAGAGAAAATGGAGATGTGTGTATTTTGTACATTATTCAGCTAGTTTGTGCGTTGAATGTTACGTATTTTGTAGAGAATATCAATATGGTGTTACATGTATATATGTATTTATGTACAATAGTGTGTGATGATATAAATAGTTTCCTAATATTAGTTGCGAGCGTAGAAGCATACTCACTACTTAATTTATTGATATCAAATCTAATCACTTATCGAAGTAAAATATTGTTATATATTTATCTAATTGAGGAGGGGGAGGAGCTAGTTTTTAGTTTTTGATTCGACATTTAAATTTTTCACTTTTTCTCTCCTTTCATTTATTTAAGAAATAAATTAGTAAATATATATTTTTTTCTCTCTATTTATTTTCATATTTCTTTTTAATCTTTGAAGAAAATTAACGCTGTAGTTTATTTTTTCATTATAGTTATGTTTGCTACATACGTGTCCGTTTTTCCCTGTGTATGTTGTGCGTTTTGTTTTATGCATTGATGCGCGTGTATGTATATCTTTGTGTGCGCGTGTTTGCATGTATGAGAGTGTATGTTCATCTGCATATTTATATTTGTGTTGTTATTGTTTGTAACATTGTCTGTACATGTGTATATCTGCGTTTACTTCACTGTCTCTATGAGCGTGTGTGTATGTCTACGCGCGTGTGAACGAGTGTTTAGACCATCTTTCAACTACTTTGGAACATAAAACAAATTAATATATACATGAAAATAGCTAATTTTATTTTTTGCCTTTTTTAACTCCTAAATCTATAAATATATCTTAAGATTCATATGCTCCTCTAATGCCTGTATTACATGTATATGATGTAAAGGTACACACACACACACACACACACACACACACACACACACACACACACACATATATATATATACACACATGGATAATCTATAGTTTCAGGCCCACACAGGTTGCACACAGACACATCTACACAATACATGCACAAAGGACTTCACGTAAGCCGTTAAGTTGGATCGATTAAGTTCTCGTTGTTAAATTAAACATCTGCTAACAGTGAAGAGATAGGAAATGCTGGACATGCATCTCCTTAATGTTCGTAGTCTTCGTCGTTTATTAAAAGCGGCCATATTTAATTATCAACGACCCAACTAAAAAGAAAAATGCTTGCTGTAACCTAGCAACAAAACTGTAGTAGACTACGCGGAAATTGAACGTTGCTTGTTGCTTACTTACTTGTCCGAACATGTACCAATATGGAAGTGTTTATCTGACGTTTTGCCTCTCTCTATCTCTCTCTCTCTCTCTCTCTCTCTCTCTCTCTCTCTCTCTCTCTCTCTCTCTCCCTCCCTCTCTCTATCCTTGATTTTCTTTCTTCCTCCGCCCCTCTATATCTCATCTTTTGCCATCAAGACCAGAATAGCGTCGTGATGAGGTATAAAACCTCGATGTGAGGCAAGGATTTTTTTTGTTTTTCTATAAAATTTGATTTACGTTTAGTTTTTCAATTATGCTTGTTTTCTGAATGGCTGAGGTTAATCAGGAATTAAAGGATTATTCTCGTCGGGACTAATAGCCTTACTAGAATATGCCTTATTGTTATAGCTGCTGTAAATTATATGTATGCGAGAGAGAAAGTATGCGTACGTAAGTAAGTAAGTAAGTGAGAGAGAGAGAGAGAGAGAGAGAGAGAGAGAGAAATACGTATTTCCAAATCAGATTGTTCACATTGTACTGATCAAACACTAATCTTGGTGTTTCTTTCATATTTCACGTACATATACGATCGTCTTCATTCAGAGCTATATGGATAAACGAAAATTAATCAGCAATTTGAAAAGACTTAAATGGGAGATATTCAAATTGTTCGACCACAGAAACTATTTAGTGGTTGTTTAGCTTGTTGAGTATTCCGTTGACATTTGTCCCGTTAACATAATCCTCGTACAGATTCAGCGATTTAATGTGTGACAAGTTTAGTGTTCTGAATTATAGCTACAACTCGTAGCATAAATCCATTTTGGTGCTGCTTTAGTGTGTGGTCAGTTACACTTTAGCGTGAAGTCGTCTAACCCTGACGCAAACCTAACCCCTAAACATTAACCCCTAACCCTAATCCTAACATAGATTAGGTCATTTCACAGCATAGATTGCAGATACTGCGGTAGACCGCACGCTAAAATAGTACCTCAGTTTTGGTAATACTGCAGACACTTGGCTAATATGTGATGGCAATGAGGTTGATCTGCAAACCACGTCGTTGCGAAGCGGACTTCGTAACATGCCCAGGGCTAAACAAAAAGAACTGCCTTAACAATCTCAATGATTTATTATTTTAAGGCGGTGAGCTGGCAGAAACGTTAGCACGCTGGGTGAAATGCTTCACGGTATTTCGTCTGCCGTTACGTTCTGAGTTCAAATTCCGCCGAGGTCGACTTTGCCTTTCATCCTCTTGGAGTCGATAAATTAAGAACCAGTTGCGTACTGGGGTCGATCTAATCGACTGGCCCCTCCCCCACAATTTCGGGCCTTGTGCCTAGAGTAGAAAAGAATAATTTATTATTATTTTTTTAAATAACGTAGTAGCTATTGTTTTAAGCAACCTGGAGGTAAACCTCGGATATTATTTATTCCATTCATAACAGTATTAATAACAATTTCTACGTTAGGTACAAGGCCTGAAATTTTATGGGGAGGCGAATGCCGATTACATCGAGCCCGATGTTCAATTGGTACTTATTTTATCAATCCGGAAGGATGAAGGGCTAAGTCGACCTCGACGGTATATGAACTCGGAACGTAAAAAGAACCCGAAGAAGTGCTGCTGAACATTTTCTCCGACTCGATAACAATTCTGCCAGCTCACCACCTTTACATAATAGTATTAATAACGATGTCAATGATATTTTAAACGGGTATTAAACGAGGTTACTTTACTTAGTTTAACCCAAACCTCCTCCCTTTTATTCCAATGGTTCAGCCTCTATGAAGTGGTTTAACAGTAATTAAAGTTAGCAACCAAATATGCTTATCATCGCATCCTACCATATTAAAGATGTTGTTACATAATGAACTCCTACATAATTTAAAGACAGGATAGTCACAGCTGGAATACTTTTGATCTCATAGGTTTGGTAACTCAGGTTTAACCTGGAGCTTAATGATGACAACAACCATAACATCCATTTCAACGTATCTAAATTTAAATACGAGAGTATCATACTAATAAAATGTTGGCACTCCGTCGCTTACGACGTCGAGGGTTCCAGTTGATCCGATCAACGGAACAGCCTGCTCGTGAAATTAACGTGCAAGTGGCTGAGCACTCCACAGACACGTGTACCCTTAACGTAGTTCTCGGGGATATTCAACGTGACACAGTGTGACAAGGCTGACCCTTTGAATTACAGGCACAACAGAAACAGGAAGTAAGAGTGAGAGAAAGTTGTAGTGGAAGAGTACAGCAGGGTTTGCCACCATTCCTTCCGGAGCCTCGTGGGGCCTTAGGTGTTTTCGCTCAATAAACACTCACAACGCCCGGTCTGGGAATCGAAACCGCGATCCTATGACCGCGAGTCCGCTGCCCTAACCACTGGGCCATTGCGCCTCCACTACTAATAAAATATGTTGCTCATTTTACACACACAAACACACACGTATATAAGCACACACAAATATGCGCGTGTGTGTGTTTGTGTGTACATACACCTACACACGTATACATATATTTATGTGTTTAAACGTGTGTGTACACACACACACACGCACACACACACACACACACACACACACGCACATATATCTGTGTCTATGTTTCCTTTTTGCGAGTCCGTTGTTGTTGT
>NC_142934.1:25654232-25684232 GCF_046866305.1 Octopus bimaculoides
ATCGGAAGGATTGAGTCTAGAAACCAAACTATTTCTGGCATCTATTTTGTTTGTGTATGTGTTACATTGCTTGCGTTCGTGCAAATGTTCGAGTGTGCCAGCGTATATGTGTGTGTAGAAATATATGTATATGTATGTATATTATATTAAATCATGTTATATTATATTTCTATATATAATGCATAGAGCATATTAGTCGACGATTGCTGCTTTCGGGTTAATGTTTATAAACTACCGCATTATTTGGCTCCGTTTCAAAATAACCAAAGAGGATATGAAACAAATTATCTGGTATTTCTTTAAACACTTCTGTTAAATATAGAAAACTATGTTTGTTCGTTTGTTTGTTTTATATTGCAAAAGTTTTATTTGCATATATTCTTTTGCATAAAAATATATGAAGATATTTTCTTCGGAGTGTAGCTGTGTGTGTCTGTTTGTGTTTATGTATTTGTGTGTATACACATATATGGAACTAATGGTATGACACGGGAAACTGAAATTACATAACTGACTTCATTAGCTTAGAGCTGTTTGTGCAATAAAAAACAGTGCACTCAGAACTGAGTGATTATGCATCATCTTATAGCATCCTCACATCCCTGGTGAAATAATATATTTATCAATATTTAGCAGAAGCAATAGTGATTCAAGGGCCTAGAGTTTTGTGCGTTGGCTCTTTTAAAACTTTGGTAAGTTTGTTACGTACCAACTCTCGACCTTTAAGTCACACTGTTGCTTCTCCTAAATATTGATAAAGATATAGATATACTCATAGCTTGAGTTCTATTTTTCCTGTTTGTATCATATCTATCTATCTATCTATCTATCTATCTATCTATCTATCTATCTATATACTTTATTAAAAAGCAGCAAAAATATCACAAAAACTGTTACTCAAAGTTTCACGTTCCTGTTCGTCGGACACTTTTGTTTAGATTGGAACAAAAATAAGATTAAAAGCAAACATATACAATTAGTTTAATGGATACACACTTGAAAATGGTCTTGCTTCATTGGTCCTTTCAACTAACGGCTTTTACAATGACCAGTTGCATGCAATGAACAGAATTCGATATAAAATCATCTTATAAAACCAAAGAAGACCTTAAATCAAAAATAGCTAAAAAAGAAGGACAGAGTCTAAATACCCAGGGTAAATTATTATTTGTAAAATATTAATCAATTAATACCGTTAGTTGAAAGGACCAATGAAACAGAACCATTTTCAGATGTGTATCCGTTAAACTAATTGTATGTTTGTTTATAACCTTATTTTTGTTCCATTCAAAACAAAACTGTCCGACGAACGGGAACGTGAAACTCTGAGTAACTGTTTTTGTGATATTTTTGCTGCTTTTTGATAAAGCGCATTACTCTACCTCTGGTATTCGAGTAGTTTTTTTTCCACCTTGTTTCGCATTTATGTACTTACTCTGGTGTATATATATATGTCTTTGTGTGTGTCTTTGTCCCCCGCATGCCGCTCATCAACCAACGCTGGCTTGTTTACGTTCGCATTACCTAGTGGTTCAATAAATGGGGCCGATAAAATAAGGACCAGAATTAAAAATAAGTGCCAAGGTCAATTGTTTTGAAGAAAACATTTCATGGCCACAGACGAATGACTGAAACAAATAAATGATAAAGAACTCTCCGCTAACAGCACTTAACTACGTGTCTGACGAAGTCTACCTCCCAAGAATAAGTACAACTCACCCCGACGAACTTTTGCACACTTCACGTCTATTCAGTTACGCTGACATGGCAATGTTGAAGCCGAAGGCTTGAGCATGAAACATTCGTCCTATGTGTCGCGGTGGGAAAGTTCGGATTTGAAATCACGTGATTGTGAAGAAGTTTTCTCTAAATGTCTATATCTCCACTCATGAAATGAAGGAAAGAAATCTGAAGCAGTGTAACTAAATATTGGACTTATTTCGTATGTGTATTTCGTGTGCAAGATTTAAAATATTGGACGTTATTTTGTTTAGTACATCTACCGATTCTGCCATCTACCGCTATTCCAATTGTTGCCAATATCATTGTAAAGGCATAAATCTTATAACTTCTAATTTCAAAAATCTTCATGTACCTATAGTGTTGTAGTTTCGACTTATTACGTGCTTATCTCTTCTATAGCACTCGTAACTATTTGTCTTAATCATACAGCCATCTGAATCGTTTATACACACACACACACACACACACACACACACACACACATATGTATATATATATATATATGTATATATATGTATATATATATATATATATATATATATATATATATATATATATATATATATATATATAGGAAAATGAAAAAAAGCCGGAATGCTGAACTGGAAGCATATTTTAATAAAGATTTTTTCTAACCGGTTTTCATTGCAAAGAAGCAAATTATCAAGAAGGAGAATGAAAATGTTTTTTTACAACCCCACTATTTATTGACTTATATATATATATATATATATATATATATATATACACACACACACTCATACATACAACAAACACGTTTTATTTATATATATGTATTGTATGTATGCAAGTGTATATATATGTATGTATTGTATATATGTACGTAGGTTTGTGTGGTTAGAAGCTTGCTTCCCAACCACATGGTACCGAGTTTATTCCCACTTCGTGGCAACTTCAGCAAGTGTCTTCCGCTATAGCTTCGGGCTGAGGCTTTGTGAATGGATTTGGAAAACGGAAACTGGAAAGAAGCTCGTCCTATATATATATATATGTGTGTGTGTGTGTGTGTGTGTGTGTGCGTGTGTGTATATGACCACACAGACTATATATATATATATTTATTACTCATACACGCACATATTGAGTGCCTGGGTCGTTTTTACTGTCTGTACACAGCCTTCGTATACGTTGTAAATCACTATATACCCCAAGTTCATTAGTTTATTATCATATCGACGCTAACCCTGAAGTAGAACTGTTTGATATTGCTGTAGTTACCGTAGTGGTGATTTCGTTACCAACAGTTTTATACAGCTTTCTTGTTGCCGCTTTGTGTCTTTCGTTGACTTCAAGACCCATTAAATGGAATTGATATAATCTTAATGTTTCATTTCAGTATTGTATGAGCGTGGAAATAAAAACCAGATGTTTCTATAATCTAGATTTTTTTTTTGTGCATTAGATTTCGATCTATTAGATAATTTCTGTTACCATTTTTAGTTTATCAGACTAGTACAATCAGTTTAGCAATAGTCATTTATCTCAACTGATGCTTTGTTAATTTAGGCAAAGCGAAGCGTATAAAGTGATAGAACATTTGAATGCCGTTTCTTGGATCGTATTACCAAGGTGGACTAACGTGAATTTTTAAAAGTATTTTTTAATCTTCTTTATTTTTTAACTTTTGTCTGAGAGGTAAAGAATCAACACCTATGAGCTTTTTCAGGGCCTCTGTAATAAACTAGGAGTATTGGTTTTCAACTTTTCGTAGCTCAGAGCTCATTTACACCATGCTGTAATGGTATTTTACACCCAAAGATCACATGCTCAGTTACCTTCGATAAGATAGCATTGCAGAATGTGGTTTTAGCTGCAGTATGTCTTAGGTAAAATCGCGATGGTCATGCCTGGAATCCTTTTTTTAATTTTCTCTCTCTGTCCCCGCTCTCTCTCTCTTCCCGCTCTCTCTCTCTTCCCGCTCTCTCTCTCTCTCTCTCCCCGCTCTCTCTCTCTCTCTCTCCCCGCTCTCTCTCCCCGCTCTCTCTCCCATTCTCTATCTCTCTCTCACTCTCTCTCTCTCTCTCTCTCTCTTTCTCTCTCTCTCTCTCTCTCTCTCTCTCTATATATATATATATATATATATATATATATATATATATATATATAATGTTTTTGAGTGTGTTTGTGTGTGTATCTTTTAACTGTATCAGTCATTGGATTGCGGCCGTGCTGGAGAACCGCCTTGAAAAGTTGCAGTCAAGCGAATCAACCCTAGTACTTATTTTTAAAATCCTGGTACTTATTCTATCGATACCTTTGGCCGAGCCGCTATGTTACGGGGACGTAAACACACCAACACCGTTTGTTAGGCGGTGTTAGAAGACATACACACATATACATATATATATATATATATATATATATATATATATGGGAGAATGTACGAAAAAACAACAACAGACGAGGACAGGTGGTGTAAATAACAAAAGGATGTATTAGTATGACGCTCAGGAATACGGAAAGTCTTATATATACACGACAGGCTTCTTTCAGTTTCCGTCTACCAAATCCACTCACAAGGCTTTTGTTAGCTAGAGGTTATAATAGTAGGTACTTGTCCAAGGTGCAAGTACCTGGAACCGTATGCCTGGGAAGCAAACTTCTTACCACACAGCCACGCCTGCGAAGGTGCAATATTTTTTATTTTTCGCTTAGACAAAGGTCACACTGCATCTTTGATTTGAAGCATCCTATTCCAGTATGGTTGAGCTCTGTCCATAAAAGACCAGGTAATTTTGAATTCATGAGGACTTGGCTGAAGAAACGGGAGCTTCAAATCAAAAATGCTGTGCGACCTTTGTCTGAGCGAAAAATTGAATGTTTTGGCTCAAATAGTCATAGTTTGAATTAAAGAAGTGAACCGTTAATGCGTTGTATGCATGTGGCTAAGTTTTGTTTTATGCAAATACAAGTCTCCTCCAGAATTTTGTTCTGGCTCATTTAAAATTCAGTCTTCTGATTCTGCTTTGACTTGATCTCGAAAGGCTTGTCCCTCTTATCATATCTGTCTACCAAGGAACGTCACGTATATATATGTATATATATGTATAAATGTGTGTGTGTGTGTGTGTGTGTGTGTGTGGTTAGCGACGCTTCGATTGCTGCATTGCTTTATGTCAAACGGTAACTTGGTCTTTCGATGGAGATCGATAAAATAAGTACTAGACTGAAACAGAGGTCATTATGATTTACTAAAACTCCTTGGAAGCAGCGTCTCAACAAAGCCACTTTATTCTGAAACTAGATAAAGAATATACAGCGTTATATAACAACGAAATGATCGCTGTACTGTGATAACCTGAGCTAGTTCCAGGTCAATGCTCATAAAAGAACGGCTTTGAAATCTTGTTCTCACGAGCTCTGTAGTAGAAAATACTAACACCTCAGTTTGTCAGACAGCAAGACAGTCAACCAACTAACCAGCCAACCAGCCAGCCAGCCAGCCAGCCAGCTAGATAACCTGCCTGCTGCAGCGGAAGACCTGGCTTTTTGGCTTTGAACTTGAGATTTTTGATGAAGCAATCAAGTATCCCAGAGACCTTTCAACTAGGTCCATTGTTCATCTAGAGATAGATAGATAGATAGATAGATAGATACATATATAGGAACATAGATAGATAGATAGAGAGATATAGTAGAACAAATCTGGCTTTGAAATCTTCAATTTACAAATTAAGTAGTCTAAAACACTTACCTATCACAGCCACTACCACTGTCACTACCTCCTCCTCCGAAACCAACGGCGCTACGACCACCACTACTATCACCTCCGCCATTATCATCACCTCCACCACTATCACTACCACCACTATTGTGGCCGCCACCACAACCACCACTACTAACACTACCATTAACACCATTGTTACCGCCACATCGACGGCCACCGTAACCACCACTACTGCAGCTGCTCCACTTCCCTCTCCTCCTCTTACTGCTACAACTACTATTACTGCTGCTGCTACTACTACTTCTACCACTACTACTACTGCTACTATTACTACTACTACTACTACAGTTTAGTCGATCTCTTCTCAGTTGTAGCTGTGCTTTGTTTTGTTTCATTATTTTTTTATCATCTAAAGACAACTTCAAAAACTATTCTCGTAACGATTTTCTATTTGACGGTTCTTCTTTCCTTCTTTCTTTCTCGTTTTCTTTTACTCGTTTTCTTTCTTTCTTTCTTTCTATTTTGCTTCATTCTTCTCCTTCCCCCACCACGTTTTTTTTTCTTCTTTATATTACTTTATTTCACTTCGGACAATGTTCAAGTAACGATGGCAACAGTCCTTTTTATGTTTTTTACTAATAATAGTGATTAAAAAGTAGTTTCCTACTGTTATTATACAGCTGCGGGTCAAACTTGATCGAATAGACCTTGTGATCAACGACATTCCAACCGTAACCTTCACCTGTTTACCTTATTATCTAAGACTGTACGTCTCAATATGCTCTTCCTTTTTCTCTTTTTAAGACGATAGAGAGTGATTTAAAGGCGTTGAATTCGCTCTCAAAGGTTTTAGAAGGATGGTTCTCGACCAGGGGCTCGATGACCCAAAGGGGTCCATATAAGATTTTGCTGTTAAAATTTATGCGCAATAAAAATGCTTATATTTCGGCGCAGGCGTGACTGTGTAGTATGAAGCTTGCCCCACGACCACATAGTTCTTTGTTCAGTCCCACTGCGGGGCATCTTGGGCAAGTGTCTTCTACTATAGCTTCGGCCCTCTAAAGCCTTGTGAGTGAATTTGGTAGACGGAAGCTGAAAGAAGCCTGTCGTATATATATATATATATATATATATATATATATATATATATATATATATATCAACTTTAAATAGAGCTCAAAACTGATCCGTTGAAAATACTTTATTACAACAATAATAATAATAATAATAATGAAATTGACCTATGTACATTTCGATGAGTTTTTTGCTAAGATTGTTAACAGATACTATATTCTTTTGCCAAATTTTTGGTGTAAAAAAATATATTTAAACATATATATATATATATATATATATATATATATATATATATATATATATATATATATATGCATATAGCTATGTCTTTGTGTCTGTGCTTGCCCCCCACCCCCACCCCCGCATGACAACAGGTGTTTGTATGTTTACGTCCACGTAAGTTAGTGGTTCAGTAAAAGACACCAATAGAATAAGTACTGAGCTTTAAAAAATAAGTCCTAGGGTTGATTTGTTCGATTAAAACCCTTCAAAGCGGTGCTCCAGTATGACCGCAGTCAAATGGCTGAAACAGATAAAAGATAGAATTCACAATATATATATATATTTTTATACAGTTCCTAAAAATATTTAGCTATAAAAATACAGAAGGGTTTTTTTAAATACACATCGAGTAGCTATGAAGGTCCAGTGGAATAAAATAGCAATCACAGGGGTCCATAAGTAAAAAAGAATGGTTGAGGACCGACGTTTTAGAGCAGGGGTTCTCAAACATTTTTTTTTACCTACGGACCCCTTTGATTAGCATTTTACTCTGGTGGACTCCCTTAGCCACTCGATGCTTAAAAAATAATTTTATAGAAACTTCTTTCAAAATTCCTATTTTGTTTTCCACACATTAACTTGTGCAGGTTGAACTATGTAAAACATTTGAGAAAGAAACCTAGCTGTTTCTTGAAATACATACCAATACATACATCTAAAGTAAAGTTTTTCAGGGACCCTTGAAATATTATTGCGGACCCTGTTGTGTCGACACCCCCAAGCGAAGAAGAAGGATCGCCCAAGACATATAAATAGAGGTAGTCTAGCCGTGGTAGTGACTGTTGAGTAGCTGACGAGTAGAGATCATCCGAAGGTGCTAGATAGCAGTAGCTTGAGACATAACAGACCCCCAATTTACTATTTTGTTACGTGGACCCCCAAAAATCTTATATGAACTCTCAGGGGCCACATGGACCCCGGTTGAGAACCACTGTTTTAGAGCGTTGGATAGAATACTTAACAATATTTCTTCCGACTCTATGCGCACTGAGTTCAAATCACTCTGAGGTTCACTTTGACTTTCATCCTTTTGGGTCGATAAAAAAAAAAATAAAAGAATACCAATCCAAGATGGTGAATTGGCAAAACTGTTATAGCATCGGAGAAGATTCTTTATGGTAATTTTTCGGTCTTTTGCGTTCTGACAGCAATACCTGCAATGGTTGTGGTGCCACACTCTATCGATTCCTCCTCTTGGCCAGTATTGATAGCGGTGGAGAGGGAAGGCTATCATGCATTGATATGCATGAAGTATAAATTGAATGGTAACGTTGTGGTTACTTAGCGTTAGGAAGGCGGTGAACTGACGGAATCGGTAGCACACCCGACAAAATGCTTAGCGATATTTCTTCATGCTCTTCACTTGTTGAGCTCGAATCCTGTCGAGGTCATCTTTGCCTTTACTCAAAGGTATTAAAGCTATCTCCTTTTGTATTGTTATACATTATTGACTACATTGTCCAATCCTTTTGTAATAAAATGGGTGGCGGTCATTTCAGTTTATTTGGCTGATATTTCTAGCAGCTCGAATGGACCACTTAAAAGGCTCCTTTTGATAACCTGCATGTGATTTGCTTGTGTATATATATATATATATATATATATATATATATATATATCTCACTGCAATGGTTTTCTTTAGTCATTGCGCGTTGATCGCTTATAAGCTTTAAGCTTACGAAATACTATTATTATTATTATTTACAGAATCTATATATATATATTTATTCATGTTTGTTTTAAGTATAGTTATGCATAAAAAAATGGGTTTATTGGAAAACCACTCCACTCAGTACATTTAAGTGGAGTATCAAATTAATTTTTATGACGGAAGGTTGACAATAGCTTCAAAATTTCGTAGTCTACAGTGTGTAATTGTAAAGTTTTGTTGATTTTTCAAGGTTTTTATATAATTTGGTTCATCTTGTGTGAGAGGATTAGTGGTTGTGAAGTAGGTGTGGTTTAACAATCTGTATTGTTGCTATTTATAGGCCGTAAAAAGCACGCTATTAAACCACATGTATTCCGCAGCCACTAGGTTGAAGCCCCTACTCCCAAATACTTTACAGTCTGACGAAGATCTGGTCGGTGAAACTTCGAAGCCATCGTCAACGTTTTCTTGTATGTATGTATGTATGGTTTCAGTTAAAGCCTAATGCATCATGGTGCTCATGCTTTTTCTAATATGATAAAATAATACGGTTAATGTGATATTCTGTATGTTCTATCGAATTTAAAAATGGGATTGCAGAAACACTTTGTTACAAACCCGTCTCTAATACACTGCGCTCGCCATGCTACCCCTGCCTTCACAGTGGTTGCTGAAAACACCAATAGAAAAAATAAGTATTGTAAATAATTTATAAGCACGTCGCCTATAATAAATTTATTTATTGAAGATCCCTGAATATATAAATTAATAATCATTCATGCTTAACCCTCATACAGGATTAACTATAGCAACTAGTAATAGTAGCAAAGGACTTCATCTCCAACACCCGCAGTTGTAATATACGAAACTGCAGCGTTTTTTTTTCTTTTCTTTTTTTTTGGTGGGGAATGATACTTGTGTCAGTGGTGGCAGCAGAAGCAGTTCTCTGGACATACGGAAGCTTGATTATAGTAAAATATCGGTAACAAATTTGTATAAAATTCCATTATACATGTTTTTTCTCCTCTCTTTCTGTCAGTCTTTTGGACGCCATTTTGTGATGGAGATGTTCTTCTTGGCTTCTTTACGAGCGCTACAATACTATCTCTTCTCTCCGATTGGATGTGTGTATGAGATAACATTTATTGGATTCAGTTTGAACGCGGAACGCATCTAATGTATAATCAATACAGTATTCTTCTGTTCGTCTCCGCGCTTTGTGTATAGTTTTAAGTTCAGCATAGCGAAGTAAAAACAAGCTTAGTGAAATCGAGCAAACGATTATGTTTTTTTAATAAATGTACTTGAAGGTGCGCTGACATTGTTGCCGGATACGAACCTGTGATGATCATTTTGTTTTGATCCTGCTTCTTCTATAAATCCTCCTCTGCGATTTGTATTAAACATCGTAGCTCTTCAAAATTGCACGACAAAAGCAAAATTTTACCACCACTCCCACAACCGAAACAACAATGCAAATTTTAACAAATCGATAAAATAAAATATAAAGCTATCTTCTGAATTAGTTTTATGTCATTCTTGCATCAAACAAAACCCAACTTTCAATCTAATACTACATACTGTTTACTAGATTCAGAAATCTAACTGGTCAATAACATTTCGCTTGGGGAGTCGCAATGTGGCAATCGATTTCTTGTGATCGGTTGTAGCAAATATATATTGTGACTAACTTCGAAAAGCATCACGATAAATGTTGTGGTTTTGATGTAAAAATTTTCTTCTGGTATTGATTTCGTGTTTACTGATGTAAACAAATCTCTATGCTTTAATTTAACAAAAAAAAAATTAAAACTTTTTTTAATTTACATTTTTTCTGTAATTTGTATGGTTTAACTAGGTTTTACTTTCACTCTGCACTTTTTTTTTTTTTTTGCTTGATAAATTATCTATTTTTCTTGTCTTTTCATCCTGCCGCCCCCTTGCCTATCTATCTATTTATTCTTAAGTTTGTTCATCTATCTATATATTTTTGTTTTCCATAGTTCCCATTCCTATATTCTCTCCTTCCACGTTACCTTACTAATTATAATATTCTCACATTCTCCATTCTAGTTCTCGCTTCTACAACTACTATTATGTCTATTTTCATTCAAACCACACCATCAAAACTCACTTTTCATTTCCTAATACACAACCATGTCTATTTTTGGTTCTTTGTTTGTCTCCTCTGCGTTACCCTATTTCTGTCAACAATTTCTTCTTTCTTATCATACAATGTCCATGGTTTTATCCCTTTTTTTTTTTTTTGCAACCTTCTCTATTTTCTCCTTCATTTTTATCTTCATTCTTTTTCTTCCTTGACAGATATCTCTCCCTCCCACTCCATTCATCTATCCATCCATTCGTCCTTTCATCTGTCCCTCCATTTGGTCGTCTGTCGATCTCTGTCTCCCTTTTCCGTTCATCTGTCCATCTATTTGCTCACTTGTTAATCTGTCCATCATTCCATCCGTCTATCTATCCATCCGTCTGTCAAATATCTTCCAGCTGTCTGTTCATCTGTCCATCTATTCATTTATTTGTCAATCCTACGCCCGTCCATCAGTCTATCTGTTTCTTGGACCATCAATCCATCCGACCATCTTTTCATCCGCCTGTCTGGCCATCCAATATAATTATCGATTGACAGCTTGCACTTGCCAATGCATCGTGCCTTTACAAATCAGTAAATAGTAATAATCTACACAATAAATAATATAAAAACATAGAATCATTTTCCGCATGTAAAACCCAATACAAACACTATATATATATATATATATATATATATATATATATAAAGTCCTTTCACTAACAAGCTTCTTTGTAAAAGATCTCTCTCTCTCTCTCTCTCTCTCTCTCTCTCTCTCTCTCTCTCTCTTTCTTTCTCTTTTCCTCTCACACATACACACATCCTATATATTTTCGTTGCTTTGCTTTGATAGACATCAAACAATAGATTTTCCTCGAGCTACAGACATTTTATCTGTCCTAACATGTCTCAAATCCTTAGATGTCGATAGATTGATTTGTATCTATCTATCTATCTATCTATCTGTCTATCTGTCTATCTATCTATCTATCTATCTATCTATCTATCCAACCATCCATTTATCACTCCCTCCTTTCTTAAAGAGAAAGAAATAGAGAAGAGGGAGAAAAATATATAGAACACACGTAAAAGTAAAGAACAGAAGTAGGAGTGAAATGAAAAACAACACAATAGCAAGTAGTGAAGGAAAGCGAAAGTTAGTTTTATTGACGTCATTATCAGGGATCATGTTTACTTAGTGTATCTTGGTGAGAACTTTCACTTTCAATATTTGGCAACCATTTTGCTTGTTTATATTCATATTCTTGAGAGGTGAACGTTTTCTATGGATAGCGATGATTATGCTGACCGTAGAGTGATAATGGAGTATGATAGTAATCCAGCCAGTAGTAAACAGCCCTCCTCCTCCTCCTCCTCCTCCTCCTCCTCCTCCTCCTCCTCCTCCTCCTCCTACTACTACTACTACTACTACTACTACTACTACTACTACTACTCTCTTCAAACAAACTTATAATCATAATGTTTTCTTTTCCAGGGCCACGTTAACTTGTGCGTCCTTGCATTTCTTTTTCAAGGCAGTAGAGAATGATTTGAGGAAGATTTAGACACTTTTACTAGCAGGTCGAAGCTCTCCATTTCCTGATCAGCTTGTATTTAGCAAAGGCGTTTCAGCCATGACCATCCCGTTTTATTTATCCATTTTTTTTATCCAATGCGATATTTTTTGTCAAAATCTTTTGCTTGTTCTGTGTATCACATGTAATACATTGAACATATTTAATTGACGTCCACGCATTACACATACCCAATTTTTTCCAATCACCAAAGTAACTTGAAACTTAAGACAAGAAAGCTTTATATTACTCAGGACGTATGAAACAAGGCCTAACTAAAATTCTGAAACCAAGAATGGACATTTAGATCAAAACTATGAAAATGTTTTAGACAGGCAAAGGGCTGAAGACAATAAAACAGTACGGTTCTATATTTAAGAGATGAGGAATTATGTACATTATTTACATTATTTACATTTGACGGATATTTGTCCTCATCTTGTTTGTGGTTAACACAGCGTTTCGGCTGATATACCCTCCAGCCTTCATCAGGTGTCTTGGGGAAATTTCGAACCTGGGTTCTCATTCCTAAGGTATTTTTCGATGTTGTTGTTGTTGTTATTATTATCATTATTCGGGTCACTGCCTGGAATCGAACTCAGAATCCGAGATGAGGGCAAATATCTGTCAAATGTAAATAATGTAAATAAAACAGTGCTTCACGAAGTGAAAGGTACCATTCCCGATGAAGCGTTGGAAAATTTTATATGAGTTCTGGAGACAGAGGTGGGGGCCGAAGGGGAAATAGATTGCCCTTATTACCAAATATATTTTCAAATTTTAGCCTGTGTGTGAATCATCTGGTAGTATTAGTAGTCGAAATGAAGGCGGTGAACTAGCAGAACCGTTAGCATGACGGGCAAAACCCTTAGTGGCAATTTGTGTGTCTTTACGTTCTGAGTTCAAATTCTGCCGAGGTCGTCTTTGCCTTTCATCCTTTCGGGGTCGATGAAATAAGTACCAGTTGAGTAGTGAGGTCGATGTAATCGACTTCCTTCTTCCCCTAAATTGCTGTCTTGTGCCAAAATGTGAAATCAATATTAGTAGTCGAAATGTTATGTTGACATTTTCTATCATATCGGCTCATTTATAAATAGTCTTCAAATGGCGATCAACCTGTCGGCAGCAATTTTTTTATGATTTATTAATTTTATTGAATTATGGGGTGGGGCGTTGAAAGTGTTAGTAAAAGAAATGGTTTGTTAAAAAACTTTCAGAAGCACTGTAAGTTCAATTGGAGGGAAATATGCTCCTTTGTTTCAGGGATCGATTCACTATGTAGAGGTTATCCGTAGTATCAGATGGTGAGGATACTAATGATGTTATTGATGGTAATATCTGCGAGAGCAATGGTGGACGTAATGAGAGTAGTGTTGGTGGATAAAGATGTCAAAATTTGAATTTTGTTTAGCACTGCGGTATCTCTGCATAACCTGTCACTTATTTATTACTGTCTGATACTAGCCGGGATGATAAATATTGAGAGTGACGCGAGTGCGTGGCGTTGACAAGCCGCAAAAACGGCGAAATGCACTTTTGTCATTCAAGCAGTCGCTTCCACTGCGATTTCGTTTCGTCTAACTCTGAAATATACTGTTTTTTTTACACAATACGTCTATAAGGGGATTTTTTTCCCTGATGAACACTTCCGCTACTGGCTTTTCCACCATATATATATTCATTAAGTATGTCATATAGATAAAGATTTTTACCGAGAGCTGTTCTGTTGCAAAATTTGAATACACACACACACACATACTTATATACATACATATGTGTGTGTGTGTATATATATGTGTGTATATATATATATATGTGTATATATATATATATACATATATACATGCGCACACACATTTATATAATATATGTATATACTCACACGCACATTTATATTATATATATATATATATATATATATATATATATATATATATATATATAATTTTGTGTGCCCGCATACACCATTCACACTCGCACACGCACATACAGTCTCCCTTATTCTCTCTCTGTCTCTCTCACACACACTCACACGCCCTACAAGTTAATAATTAAACCAGGTAGAAGCAGACAAGGAACATCTGTAAAGTGAAGTATCTTGGTGGTATTTCTGATTTAGAATTAGGCAGCAGGCCTGGAGGGAAGAGAGATAAGTGTTGATGATGTAATTTATACTCGCTACAAGATAATTTTACGTTTATTGGAGTAGAGTGAGTTCCGTTTTTATTGCTACCTAACAACGAAGTGATGTTTCGGTAATGAAACGTTGAAAAAATTTTTTATTATGATATGCATACACACACACACACACACACACACACACACACACACACACACACACACACACATGTATATCTGTATATGCATATGTGAGTGTGTGTGTGTGTGTATCTATATATATATATTTCTGCATATATATATGTGTATATATGTGCCTGTTTGTGTATGCGTGCATACGTGTATATATGTGCCTGTTTGTATATGTGTGTATACGTGTGTATGTATACTTACAGGTATGTGTGTGTGTGTGTGTGTGTGTGTGTGTATATATATTTGTTATTATCGACATTACACACACACACACACACACACACACACACACACACACACAAACACACATATATATATATAATGTATGTATATATGTTGTACTTGGGGAATACACCTCAAGGGGACGTTCTGCATGCTTAAAGTGTCACATATGGAAAATAGTAAGATGGGAAAATTCGATTAATCGGGATTATCATTGGTATTAAAAATAAAAATCTCTCCCTAGAGAGGGTTAAATATCTAAAATGAAGCGCAACAAAGAAAAGATAGATAACTCTAAAAATATCGGGTAATTTGAAATTAAAGTAAAGACAAATGTGGTCAGTAGTAAACCTTGTCTTTAAATCTAAATAGTGAAAATAACGATCTTGTTGCGATCTTGTTAGAGCTCAAAGCAAAGTATATTCATGTCAATTGGCTACGTTAAGGGATGATTCATATCTATCTATCTATCTATCTATCTATCTATCTGGAGGCGCAATGGCCAAGTGGTTAGGGCAGCGGACTCGCGGTCATAGGATCGCGGTTTCGATTCTCAGACCGGGCGTTGTGAGTGTTTATTGAGCGAAAACACCTAAAGCTTCACGAGGCTCCGGCAGGGGATGGTGGTGAACCCTGCTGTAGTCTTTCACCACAACTTTCTCTCACTCTTTCTTCCTGTTTCTGTTGTGCCTGTAATTCAAAGGGTCAGCCTTGTCACACTGTGTCACGTTGAATATCCCCGAGAACTACGTTAAGGGTGCACGTGTCTGTGGAGTACTCAGCCACTTGTACGTTAATTTCACGAGCAGGCTGTTCCGTTGATTGGCTCAACTGGAACCCTCGACGTCGTAAGCGACTCTCTCTCTCTTAAATGGAAAATATCCTGCAGAATATCAACTGAAGATCTGGGTGGTCCAATTAGCTAAAAGCTATGAGCAGCAATGAAACGTATTCTTATGCGTCCAACGAATAAACTCTTTTATATCTATTCTGGTCCTATATTTGCACACACACACACACACACACACACACGTAGCTAACAACTAACGTGATAAATAGAACCCAGTACATGTAGATTAAAGTATAAAATATGTGGCAGACATCATTAGTTGGTACTTCGAGTTTCTATGCATTACGGTCATCATATAGCGAAAAGTAGCCCCAAACAAGACACCATGCTAACGCGTCAAACGGCGAGACCTATGGTTAATCCAGCCATGCATATTGCTAGCTACGTAAATTAGGCTTTCAAATATCGACAAATATACTAAGAGCTCCATAAATGAACTAATTAAATTATGTTAGAAATGATTACCAATAAAATCGAAGATAACTAATTGTTGAACTGGTTAATTTAGATGTCTCTGTGTGGCCTGATCTAACCAATGGGATGATTGTTCTGACACTCTGTCTTCAATTTCATTACTATGCTGTCTTTGATTTGGGCAGAAGATCTTCGTCTGAAGAAATGACGTGGAAATTCTGAAAACGGCTCAAATGGCGCTAATCTAATACACATACGTGCATGCATGTATGCATGCATACAGCCATACATGTGTGCATAGAATACATATTTGTATGTTTGTGTATATGTATATATATAATAACAAATAAAAGAAATATATATGCGTATATATGCACACACACGTGTGTGTGTGTGTGTACAGGACGTCACAAAACGGAAACAACATAAATTACGAAATACGAACACAACATGAAATACGAAGGCAAACTCGGGTATGCGAACAACGAGAGAAATAAATGGAAAACAAGACAAGTAATATAAAGAACGACCCTTCATCGGTTGTCGGTTGTTCATCTACTCCACGTTTCGAGTAATTAACAATTTGAGGCTTCGAAAAACAGTTGCTCTCGCGAACCTAATTAAAATTTGGGATTTGCGGAGAGTCAAAGTTGGTAACAGAAACGGGACAATAGAGGCATACAACAAGCCAAACGAAAACAAACCTGGAGGGCTGTTAGGCCAGACGAGGTAAGGAAGCGAACGGTGGAGGAATATTCTTTGATAAGAGAAAAGATAGGAGAGAAGCACAAACCAGACGCATTCTTATCTGTCGACAGACTGTAGGAAAAGAAAGATGATCGCATGAGGAAAAGAAAGATGGACGATGGTCACGCGTGAGCAACGAGAGAGAGAGAGAGTAAAGGAAGAAGAGGGGAGAGAGAGACAGATAGAAAACGGTAAGGGGGGATTAGAGAAAAAAGAAAGGAGGAGAAGGGGAGAAAAAAGAATTAGAGAAAGGAAGAGAGAGAAAACGAAAGGGGGAGAGAGAGAACAGAACAGGGTAGAGTCGCATCAAAATTATTAAGATAAACTTACTCGGGAATGGATGCGTGACGTTCAATCATATAATAACATAAATAAAAAAATATATATGCATATATACACACATAAATGTATTTATATATATATATGCGTATATGGGTACAGGTGTGTTATATAAGCGCACGCGCACACACACACACACACACACACACACACACACACACACACACACACACACACTGCATACATTCAAAAGGAAAACTATTACTTTGTTCGAAACTGACGAATTTCTAGTTCATATTTTCCGGGAGTTTTAATAGAATTATGTGAAATTATGTATATGTGTTTACGTAAGTGTGTGTGTGTGTATATATATATATATATGCATGTATGTATGTATGTATGTATGTATCTATCTATGTATATATTCGTATCTGTGTACGAGTGAGAGAGAGAGAGACAGACAGACATAGTGGGTGTGATAGTAAGAGAGAGAAAGAACCAAAGCGAAAAGAAAACAAGAACAAAACAAAGAATAAGAGAAAGAAGCAACCAAAAAATGTGAAACGGTATATATGTACTCCAGTTGTGTACACTTGTATCACTAGTTAATTATTCAGGTACTGAATAGAGCAGAAGGTGGATGAGGAATGTTTAATTAATCTGGTTTAGTTCAGTTAAGTATGGTTAAGTATAAGATAGCTAAGCCTGGTTTAATATTACTTTACATATTTCAGTAATTTATTCATTTATATATTTATTTAGTTTATTTATTTCTATATTTCATCTTATGGGGGTTTTTAGTGGCCTGGTCCGAGAAAGAAAAGCATTACTTGTGATACTCTTTCAGCGGCTCCGTGACATAATGTGAGGGGAAAAAATGTAATTATCCTAAAACTGGAGTTCTGAATCGAATGAGTGGGCTCCTCTGAAGGTACCCTTTTACCAGATAGTTTATTAAATCGGGTGACTGATCACATCTACTGCTCAAGATACAACAGAATGGACAAGGATTAGATGTGCTGTTTATCTCTAGGTTTGCCATAACTGAGCTGACCTGTAAGTTGAGTTAGGTGAAACGAACAGCTCAGTCATCATTTCTACAGTCTGATGAAGAACAAAAGTCTGAAAAGTTAGATTTTTCCTATTGTCGCTACCACCCCACCAACACCACCGCCGCCACCACCACCACCACCGCCGCCGCCGCCGGCGCAACAACAACAACAACAACAACAACAACAACAACAACTCCTACTACTACTACTACTACTACTACTACTACGTACAGTAATTAAAGGTATTCGGCTTTCCACGATATTTTCCGGATCTTTTTTAAAACGGGTGCCACATTTTTCATTAATGTTTTACGTAGTGCTTTTGGTACCGAAAGACTTTCAAACTTCGTATACTTATCTATTTTGTGTTATAGAACAGAAAAATATTTTTGTATTCGAATTTATTTCATGTAAAAAATTGTCTTATTTCGATAATTTCAACCAATCACTGACGTCCATTCAGCCGATATACATTAAGTGCCGACTACATAAACAAATGATTCTTCGTTTTATTTGCTTTTTTCATTTTAAATTTGCTTTAACCCTAACCCTAACCCTAACCCTAACTCTAACCCTAGGGTTAGGGTTAGAGTTAGGGTTAGGGTTAATTGTTTCAGAATCGTTTGTTTATGTAGTCGGCACTTAATGTATATCGGCTGAATGGACGTCAGTGATTGGTTGAAATTACAGAAATACAACTTTAACATGGAATAATTTTTAAGAAGACTAAGAGAAAAAGATGTTTTATATGACACATTCTACCAGTGATCCAAGTTTCAAAGTGTTTCGTTAATGAAAAATGTGGCCCCCGTTTTAAAAAAGATTCTATTTTCCTTTGGTTTATTGTCACCCAGGTAAATCCTCACCAATTTAATCCGGTTCCAGATTTTGCTGTTTCAAGGCGTTCCAACCATGACATTCTATCTATTTTCATTTTATTTCAGAGTGCAACTAGGGTAACATTATCCAGTGCATCTTTCACCAGGTTATGAGGTGGAGGCGATATGGCAGCTTATAGTCAAAGGCATTCCAAATGTAACCATCCCTTCTTTTGAAAAGGGCTTGCATTATCCTATATGTTCTTTCTATATATAAGTGTGTAATCTGAGGGAGATTTGGCTGCGATTTCTAGCAAGTCAAAACTGCGAAAATGCTCCCTGGTTTGCTGCTGCTGTTGTTGATGATAGTGCTGGGAGTGGTGATGGTGGTTGAGTAAAGTATAGTCAGAATAATAATGTCTGAGAGTAAGTGATCACGTGATGGAAGAAGAATTTTCTTTTTTCTTTTAGTTCTTTTCATTTCCATTTTCTTCGGTGATTTGCTAGAATCTGTGTTTCTAATAAATCTGAGATTTATTAGAAACAGTTCCTGGTGAAAAAAAAAAAAAATGCAAAACAAATTTGATGAAAAGATTAGAGAATTTTTACTTGTGGATGCTTAAGTTACATGAAAGAAAATATTAGAGACAGTGGAAGTAACGTAAACAGGTATAAAAGAAAGGAGATGAAAAAGAGGAGGAAGAGAAGTAAGCATAGTGTGAGGATTATTATAGGAGAAGAGTAAGAAGAGAGAGAGAGAGAGAGACACAGACACAGAGATAGGTGAACAAAGAAGAAGAGAGAATATTCTTTTCTACTCTAGACACAAGGCCCGAAATTTTGGGGGAGGGGGCCAGTCGATTAGATCGACCCCAGTACGCAACTGGTACTTAATTTATCGACCCCGAAAGGCTGAAAGGCAAAGTCGACCTCAGCGGAATTTGGACTTAGAACATAAAGACAGACAAAATACCGTGAAGCATTTCACCCGGCGTGCTAACGTTTCTGTCAGCTCGCCGCCTTATAGAAGAGAGAATATTAGCGGTTAAAAGGAGGCGGGGTAACAGAATTAGTCAGAAAGGTTCAGCTCATGAGCGTTAGGGTGTAGGTTTGATTCTTGGACGGAACGGAGCTTTGTGTTTTGGGGCAAACATTTCGTTTCACATTCACTTCGTTTCAAGTTCATTTAACTGGAAGTTAACTTTGTGACGAACTCGCGTCACATTCAGAGAGTAAGTAGCCTCGTACTCTCAGTCGCATTGAACGCCTCCAAAATGCGGATAAGCTCCGATCACATGAACCTTTTTACACACACACACACATCTTTGAGTTAGGTGGGAAGGCGTAGCCAAAGACCCTTTACAAAGCTTCTGAGATTCATAGGAATTCTGGAAAAAGGTATCCTGTAACCAGAGTTCTGACCCGAATGTTTGCAACAAAGTGAACTGTGCTGAAGTCATCCAAGGTACGAGTGGTGGTCTTGAATCGGGCGGCCGATTGTGTCTACCAGCCCTTAGATTCGAGGCCAAAAATGGAGATAGAATATTGCAGCGATCAGAGAGTGTTTGGACTCAGTAGATAAACAACTGAAAATACATACTATAAAGACTTTAGTCTCCTGCTTTACTGCTACCGACTCGCCCAGCAATAGTCCTATTACTGACTATTCCACAACCCACAGGCAATGTTGAAAATAAACAATTAGCTACTCATATTTTTTTGCTTAGAGATGTAAAGGATTAAAACATTAGTTCCAAACGATGTGCTGCGGATGTTTAAAAATATAATCTAAGAATTTAGAGGCGCAGGTGTGGTTGTGTTATTAAAGACGCTTGCTTCTCAACCATATGGTCTTGAGTTCAGACCTAACCCATGACACCTTGGATAAGTATTTTTTACCATAGCCCCGAACCGACCAAAACTTTGTGGGTGAATTTCGTAGACGGAAACTGAAAAAGCCCGTCGTATAACAAAAAAGAGACATTACGCATGTGATTAGCAGCTGTCCTAAAATGTCGTCACGGTACTACCTCCCTATGTGGCACGATGTTATTGTTAAAACGATTTACAATCCCACCCGCAAAAAAGACTACTGAAATAAACTTAGAAAATCCCTCTGTTATGGAATACATTCATAAACACCAACTCAAGGAATACTGGTGGAATATTCCCATCAAAACTTCTGTCAAATGTAAGCATAACTGGCTGGATACTCTTGTTTGGGACAGAGGAGCAAAGGTATGTACCATCATGAAGATTAGCTGCCCTGTAGATATAAATATCTCTTTGAAAATCAAAGAAAAAGAGGATATCTATGGACAACTGCTTCGAAACCTCCAGCTTCTATATCCAGACCATGAATTCATATTCATACCAATAATAATTGGAGCACTAGGTTTTGTTAGTAAATGCTTAAAGGAGATTCTGGATTAACTGGGATTTTCAAAAAGAGAAATTGACCGGCTGATTCGTACAAGTCGAATCTGTGAGTGGAAGAGTAAAAATATGCAAGACTTTTCTCAAGTGCCAAACGTGATCTTGTTTGTGTTAACTACACCCCAAAGATGGAGCTTTGTATCTTTGTTGGAAACCGGCCCCGCCTCAGAGGAAGATTTCTAATAATCAAAAAATTGAAGAGACATACATACATACGCAGATACACACACACACGCACACACACACACATGATGGACTTCCCACACCTTCCATCTACTAGATTCACTCTGAAGGCATTGGCCGTCCTAGAGTTATAGTTGCACGCTGTGGGACTGAACCCGAAACCATGTTGCAAAGTGAGCTTCATAACTATACAACCATTGACTGTTTTCTAAAAACTTTTAACTTTTCAAAGTCCTCCAGTAAGTTTCTTTTTAATATTCAGCCTTCTAAAGGTGGCGTGCTAGCAGAATCGTAAGCATGCCTGGCAAAATGCGTAATGGAATTTCGTCTATCGTTATGTTTGGGGTTCAAATTCCACCGAGGTTGATTTTGGAGTTTGTCCTTTCGGGGGTTTGTAAAATGAGTACCAGCTGATTACTGAATTTGATGTAATCGACTTGTCCCCTTCCCCGAACTTGCTGGTTTCGAAATCGATATTTAGTCTTCTAAAGGCGGCGAGCTGGCAGTGTGGTTACGGCGCTGGGCACAATGCTTAGCGGCATGTTGTCCGCCATTACGTTCTGAATTAAAATTCCGCCGAGGTCGACTTTGTCTTTCATCCTTTCGGGTTCGATAAAACAAATACCAGTAGAACATTGGGTTCGATGTAATCGACTCACTCCTTCCACTGAAATTGCTGGCCTTGTGCCAAAATTTGAAATTAATATTTAGTCTTCTGTGTACCTTGAAGTCGAAGGGACTGGGAATCACAAGCAAAGTCTGTCCCCTTTTGTTAAGGATGTTATTAGCAAGGACATTATTATTAGCAAGGACAGCATAGAAAATATTTAAAATATTAAAATTATGGACAACTGTGAAGTTTATTATGGTGTTGATTTAATAGACACAGTGACTGCGGTGGTGGTGGTGTTGGCAGCAGCAACAGCAGCAGGAGAGGTGCTAAAGGTGGTGGTGGTGGTGGTGGGGTGCTAGTGCTTTAAGTAGCCGTGGTGATATTAAGTGGTAGTAGAAAAAGATGGTGGTGGTAGTAGTAGTAGTAGTAGTAGTAGTAGTAGAAGTGGTGGTGGACGTGGTGGTAGTGTTAGCAGTAGTGGTGGTGGTGGTGGTGGTGTGGTAGCGTAGTATTAATAGTGGTAGTAATGGTGTTGGTATTAAGTATTAATGTTAGTAGTTGTAGTAGTACTAGTATTAGTAGTAGTACTAGTAGTAGAGGCGGTGGTGGTGGTGGAGTGAATTGTACTGGTGATAGAAGTGTTGATGATAGTGATGATAGTACGGCGGTGAGGATGGTGGTAATGGTGGTGATAGTAGACATTAAGCTTGTGGCAGTTGTAATAAGGCGACGGTGTTGATAATGATGTTTGAATACATTTAAAAACAAAAATATGTCCAAAATTGTAAAGGCATGAATCATGGCACACGTGTCAAAATAAACAAAATGAAATAAGCCTACAGATAAAGAAAATATGAATAAGCCCGCAAGTTAGATGCTGTCTGCATCCAGGTAACATTGGGTCTTCTTTCTCTTTCCGCTCGTATAGATTTCTGGCTATAAGGATCTCTCTCTCTCTCTCTCTCTCTCTCTCTCTCTCTCTCTCTCTATACATATATATATATATATATATATATATCCCCCCTTCTCTCTCTCTCTAACACGTCTTCCCACCTGATATGCATGTGTTGTTATTCTTAAGACACCGACCAGGAATGGTTACATGTATTTGTATTATGCTAGTTCAGTTACCGCCAAACTATGTACTGGAGAAGATGATGTTTAAATGATGTGCTGAGAGAGTAGAAGAGGAAGAGGAGGTTATGCAATTAAGATCAGAAAATTACACGCACGCACACGCACACATATACGTACGCGCACTCACAGGAAGAGAGGGAAGTGGGAGTAGATTAAGGAAGTAGATTAGTATATAGGCGCTCACATATATATAATATTGGGGGAGAAAAGAGGGAAATTGTTGAGTAAATATTGGGCTAGACGAGTTGAGTGTGTCGTTCGTTCAAATCCACTGAGTGCGATATATTGTGTATTTTGGTATTATGCAAGTATAACACCGACTTTGCGGTCACTGATGATCTGGAAACTTCAAATTCTTGCCGCCGCCGGACTAATTTACTGGGCGGCCCTGTTTCACAGTACCTTGCATAGTACTGTATCATTTATACTAATGTACAGGTATTTGTACAGGTACCTGTATTTCATTTAATTATTTATGTACATTTAAAATTTGTTAAATTTAAGGCGGCGAGCTAGCAGATTCGTAAGCACGCCGGATAAAAATATTTAGCGGCATTTCGTCCGTCTTTACATTCTGAGTTTGAATTCCGCCGAGGTCACCTTTGCATTTCATCCTTTCGGGGTCGAGCACTGAGGGTCTCGCTGTAATCGACTTACCTCCTTCCCCGAAATTGCTGACCTGGTGCCAAAATTTGAAATCGATATGTCTGGAACATATGAACTTGAGAATAGCTCCTCTCTCTAATATACTCATGAGAGATACTGAACTTGGTTATTAAACAATATTTGTTAAATTTAGAAGTTGTATCCATCCATGCTTTGGAAAAATCAGTAATCTGTAAAGACTCTGGAACTAAAGGCTCCGGAAAATCGGTAATGCACCCCTACTTAATTCGGTTTACTTACTGTCACTTCTAGCAACGTTCATTCCTATCTAGTTGATACCTCTCCTCTTTAAGTTTCCATATGAGTATCATCTTCATTACATCTATGAGACTTAGCGTTAAACCAGCACTTCCTTCATGATCAGAGATCTTGAAAACGTTCTCTAGTGTTAATATGATAATTTCGGTGTTTTGTTTTTTCAACAATTCAAAGACATAGTCACTGGTTATATCGAATTGGTAGAGTCGTTAAGAACGTCAGATATAACGTTTCTCTGCTCTGAGTTCAAATTTGCATTTCGTTCTTTCTGGGTCAATTAAAAAAGAAATGTACCCATCCAGCAGCAATGGCATGGCAGAACTGTAAGAACATTGGGCCCGGATCCTTTGCGGTATTTGATCCGGTTCTTTGCGTTCCGAGTTCAAATGCCAACATAATCTTCGTTGTTATTGATGATGGAGGAGAAACTATGATGAAGACGTCTCAGTCCTAACTGGTTGGTCTATTTTACATACACTGTGAGCGCAGGCTTGGTTTTCGGCTAAAAAATCTGTTTTGAAACTACATACTTCCAACTACGAACCCTTCGATTGAATATCATATCAGTGGATTTTGGTAGAAGGAAAATTTGCAGAAACCTGTTACACACACGCACACACACACACACACACACACACACACACACACACACACACACACACACACACACATGTATATGTATATATATATATATATATATATATATATATATATATACATATATATATATAAGGAAGTAAAGATTACCTCAATACTGTGTGTCGTTCTCCTTTTACAAACATCATTATGTAATTTGAGGAAGATTTGTTTGCTATTTCTAGCTCATTAAATGTATGCGTAGACTTCTTAAGATTTTGACTCGTTCAGGTTGAACATGTTGGGTCAAAGTAACAAGTGTATGCATGGAGCACTTGGACTACATGGAAGGGGGTTTTATTACTGAAGGAGAAGACCACAAGTTAATTTAGGGGTGAATATTTATACGTTATAGAGTGAAACGGGGTAGACGGGTACTTAATGTTAAGTAGTTGTGTGACAGTTTATTTTGGCACAGTATCATCATCCCGTCTATAATTATTACTTGTTGCAACCGTGTGCAATTGCAGTGTGCACTTGCAAGTACATACACCAAAATATCCTGGCTTTGTCGTTTATTTGTTTGGATTTTGAGTCGTGTTGTGTTGTGTTGTGTGTGTGTGTGTGTGTGTGTGTGTGTGTGTGTGTGTGTGTGTGTGTGTGTGTGTTTAAATATGTCCTTGAACTACCTTTTTTTTCTTAACAGACTTGCACCATTAACAATTGTAGCAGAAACAGAGAAAGGAAAAGGGGGAAGGAAGGGTGAGAGAGAGAGAGAGAGAGAGAGAGAGAGAGAGAGAGAGAGAGAGAGAGAGAGAGAGAGAGAGAGAGAGAGAGAGAGAGAGAGAGAGAGAGAGAGAGAGAGAGAGAGAGAGAGAGAGAGAGAGAGAGAGAGAGAGAGAGAGAGAGAGAGAGAGAGAGAGAGAGAGAGAGAGATAGATAGATAGATAGACGGGTGGGGGAGTGAGAAGTGGAGAGGAAGTTTTGTTGGGAGATGAGTGCGTGTTGTGCTGTGTGTGTATGTGTGTGTGTGTGTGAGAATAGGTGATTGAATGATTATGTATATAGAGAACTTTCTGTGTATGTGTATGTACGTGTGTGGGTTTGCGTGTGCATATATGCTTAGATATGAGTGCGTGGGTGTGTATATATATATATATATAGATAGATAGATAGATAGATAGATATATTATGTATGTAGGACGTAGACGTTGATATGGCTGAGTGGTTAAGAAGCTCACTTCGCAATTAAAAAGTCACATGTTCAATCCTATTGTGTGCTATCTTGGGCAAGCGTTTTTTTTTTTTTTTGTCATAGTTTCGGATTGACTCAAGCTTTGTGAATGAAATTAGGCTAGATGGAAACTGCGTGGAAGCCTTCTGCATGGTTTGTACTTGTAGTTTAAAGATCCTGGCTTCTCTCACCGTGTCACGTTGGGTTTTACTTGAGGGGTACGTTAAGAGTACATGTGTCTGCGGAACACTCGTCCACTTACACCAAAATACAATGGAGTTGGCAGTTCAATTAATCGGAAAATGTGGGGTGATTGTCGTCGAAAATCGCTGAGAATCCATTTTAGATGTAATGTTTGTATATAGTATATTACAAGCACACTAATATGTAAATATATAGGAATACATACATACACCAAACTCAAAATCTGGCATTCCATCGGTTACAAGGACGAGAGATCCAGTTAATTCGATTAACGGAACAATCTACTCGTGAAATTAACGTGTAAGCAGTTGAGTACTCCACAGAAACGCGTAGCTTTAACATAGTTCTCAAGGAGATTCAGCGTGAAACAGAATGTGTTAAGGCTGACCCTATGAATTAAAGGTACTACTCATTTTATCTAGCTGAGTGAACTGGAGCAACGCGAAATAAAGTGCCTTGCTGAAGTACACAACGCGCCGCCGGGAATCGAACTCACAACCTTACAGACGTGAACCAAATACCATAACCACTAAGCTACGCGCCTTCACACATACACACATACACACATACATACATGCATACACATACCCCACTAGTGCAAACGTGGACGTGTGTGTGTGTGTGTATGTATGTGTATGTGTTATTATTGTTTAGTCCAGGTAAATCTTCATTGATTAAACCTATGAGCAAAAGCGTTCCACCCATGACCATTGTGTACTTTTAAGAACACCTACTCCTTCATTACCCAGGGTATTCTGATTTTTATCTATTTAGTTTTCGAAATTTGAACTTTTAATTTGAAGCAGATTTGGCTTACTATGTCTAGCAGGTCAGACGACCACGTTGTAGTTTCCTCCTACTACAGTGTTTGCTTGTCTTTGTATGAGCACAGACATGCAAATGCATGTTTGCGCATAATATATACATATACAAACATATACATAGTCACACACATCTACAATTTACACATAACTATTCCGCCGAGGTCGACTTTGCCTTTCCTCCTCTCGGGGATGATAAAATAAGTACCAGTTGCGCATTGCGGTCGATCTAATTGACTGGCCTCCCCCCCGCAAGAGTTCGGGCCTTGCGCCCAGAGTAAAAAAGAATATGCACATAACTATACAACATACCCAAACCTATACGCATAGTTACATATGCACTCACATATACCGACACATATACACACACATATAATTATATACATGTTATGTACACACATATACATTTGTATTTTGTTTGTGTGAATATAAGCTTTTTGTTGCTGAATGTTTTTAGAAATAAACAGTTTGTTTCGACATTCTCAAAATACTTCATTTAAAAAAAGTTTCTCTCTCTTTCTCTTTCTCCTTGGATATAATTGTCATGACTCCTATCTCTGGCTGCATTATACTTGTTCTTCTAAGACCACCATTTCTTCCACCGCTATTACAACATTTTCATGATGCATGATTAAGACGAATTTATGTCTTGATCATAGCCGAAGAATAATGCTGGTGACCCCTCGACCTTTTCATTGACGGATGAGACGGTAAACTGGCCGCGTCTTTAGAGCGTCGGATAAAATGCTTTGCCAATCTTCTTTGTGATTCTCTGTACGCTAGGATCAAATGCAACTGAGGTCATAACGTGGATGATATCAGTAATCAAACCTAGTCAAATAAATATTAAATGAACTACCGTAGAGTACTCAATGTCTCCGTTATAAGCTAATAGAAGTCAGATCTCCTCCAAATCACACGTTACGGTTTGAAAGATGGAAACATACATTAGATTATGACATTTAGTGAGTTTGATTCCCAGACTGGGTTGTGCTTTGTGTTCTTGAGTAAAACACTTTATTTTACGTTGCTCCAGTTCACTCAGCTATAGAAACGAGTTGCAACATCACTGGTGCCAAGCTGTAGCGGTCTTTGTCTTTCTCTCGGATAACATTGGTGGCGTGGAGAGAGAGGAGGCTGGTATGCATGGGCGACTTCTGGTCTTCCACAAACAACCTTTCCCAGATTTGTACTTCGGAGAGGAACTTTCTAGGTGCAGTCCCATGGGCATTCGTGACCGAACAGAGGTCTTTAATTTTTACTTTATCAGGGTTGGATATCAATAAAGTAAGGACGTATGGAACAATGTGGTTTAAAATAACATCGTCTGAGGATCATACAGAATGGGCTACTGAATCTTGTCTCACTTTGATTAAGCAACAACAGCACAAATATTCTCCACCTGGCATATTTACAATTTTCGTAAAATGCCAGACGTACAGTTAATTACTTTCAAAGAACCAAACACAAAGGAACATATCAAAAAGACAAACGCACACATGCTCGACGCTCACATGCACACACCTACTTTTGCATATGTTCTAAATCGGTCGTTGGCCGGGTTTCATAAGTAAACTTTTCCTTCTCCCATTCACTGTCATCTAGAACCATTTTCTCTCCCGAAAAAGAATTATCTCTAATTATTGCTGTGTGTGTGTGTGTGTGTGTGTGTGTGTGTGTGTGTGTGTGTGTGTGTGTGTGTGTGTGTGTGTGTGTGTGTGTGTGTGTGTGTGTGAAATACACCTACGGGCTGCCAAACCGTATCTATTAATTTAGTGTCAGAAATGTTGGGATGCCTCGAGGTTATGATAAAAGACACTTGTAAAAATGCCACGCATTGGAATCGAACCCAATTCGTTTCCAAGGCTTCATAGTTAAGAAAGTAACTTCTTAGTTTCTCAACCATACTTGTCTCCCCCCTCTCTCTCTATCTATCTATCTATCTATCTATCTATATATATATATATACACATACACACTCACACATACGCATATACACAATAGAGGAACTTCAATATGTTGGAGACAAGAGGTTAAAATTGTCTATACTTCAATAAATTAACTATCTGGGTTACTTAACAGTAAATATACTGTAATGCAATTTCAAAATGCTAGACTTACCTAATTATTCGATAATTAGCATAAATGTAAATTAATTGCAATGCTGTTGCTGCTGCCACTGCTGCTGTTGTCCGTCCACCTCCGCATTCATCGTCGATGTCTATTGTACTATTGCGATTTTAGAAATTGTTGTTGTTGTTGTTTAATCGCAAATCAACCTGTTTGAGGTCACCTATGATGAACGGTATTCTAAACGTTACCATCTTGTGTTATTTTTTTTTTAACACAGTGTTTCTGGAACAACATCGTCCAGTGTCTTCTTTATTTGGGGTGTTATTTCTTGAAAGCTAAACAACCATCTCGAGCAAGTGCGGGCAATCTTTATCGAGAAGCAGGTCGCAACAGACATTGTTCATCATCAGACGGACAGTACTACTAGAAAGAACAACAAATTATGCATGTTGTTATCCTCGTGAAATTAGGCATGCAATTCAAGTTTTCCTTCCAGTGGAGAGGGAAATGTGGCTATTATCTCTAGCATGCTGCGTGACCACAATCTCGTTTGGCCTTGTTAATGCTGAGATATGGCATGTCATAATCGCAATTTGGTGAAGGATTTCTTATTAGTCGGCCAATTATCTTAGCTGTTTACTTCTCCGGAATTTAATTACACACACACACACACACACACACACACACACACACACACACACACACACACACACACACACGCTCGTACATACACGTACGCACATTGGACACGTGTCTGAAACGGGTAAGCGTTTAACTTCATAATTTGGTACACAATCATAATGAGGGATTGAAAGAGCATATATATTCCTTAATGTAAGTTAGTCAGGGCAGTACCCATGGTATTTACAGCCCTCCAAGATAAGTATAATTGATCTGACTGGTGCCTTGCCATATCACCTGCAGGGGAAAACATGGTGGAAAGTACGATACTGGCGTATGATCTAAATTCTTGCTGCAGACTGAATTCCGCTTCATACTT
>NC_142934.1:25686732-25736732 GCF_046866305.1 Octopus bimaculoides
GATACACACGTATGTAGATAGATAGATAGATAGATAGATAGGTAGGTAGATAGGTAGGTAGATAGATTGATAGATAGGTAGATTGATAGATAGGTAGATTGATAGATAGGTAGATTGATAGATAGGTAGATTGATAGATAGGTAGATTGATAGATAGGTAGATTGATAGATAGGTAGATTGATAGATAGGTAGATAGATAGGTAGATTGATAGATAGATAGATAGGTAGATTGATAGATAGATAGATAGATAGATAGATAAATAGAAAGATAGATAGGTAGATAGATAGGTAGATAGGTAGATAAATAGATAGATAGATAGATAGAGAGAGAGAGAGAGAGAGAGAGAGAGAGAGAGAGAGAGAGAGAGAGATTTGATGGTTCATCTCCTTTTTAAAAAGTCGGAGGTGAATGGATGTTGCAGTACAAACTGAAATGTTCCTTGCCTTTTACTTTTAATTATATACCATGCCTTGTTTAAGTGATGACTCAAGAGATTTAACAATCATATTGAAGTTGAGAGATAGCGAAAAGAAAAAGGAAGAGAATTAGAAAAAGGTAGCAAGGAAAAAGCACTACGATGTCAATATAACTGAAAACAAAGATTTAAAAAAAATTCATAGTCTCTTTCTTAGGTTTACAGTTGCCTCACTTTGTAGCCTTTGTTACAGATCTTTCGTACTCCACGTGGTTATTTGCATGTTGGAAAGCAAGTATGACAGTCACTGTGTAGTTGGGTTGTTGGTGTTGGTGGTGTTGTGTAAGCCTTAAGTGAGTCTCGATCGAGCAGACCTTTCACACCTTTATTGAAAGATGTTTTGGCCGTGTTTATTCTGCCTATTTTGCATATCTACGTCGAGGTGAACCAAACCAGTCCTGGGTATAACTTTGAGCTTTATCCAGTGGTGGTGTCCTCGTCCGGGAGTTCCAAGGTTTTGAGGAGTGTGGAACCACCTCTTAGCCACTATTGTTCCCAAGTCTGCACTGACTCAGAGTAGTAGTAACACCTGTTAGGGACTTAAGTCTGGGTCAATTAGCTTATTGGGTCTTCCCTACCTACGCATGTGACGACTGGATCCGGTGGACATAGCGAGGGCAACCTTCGTGGTTCAACTGAAGCTAAAGTGGATACAGTAATACATTGTGAAGTGCAGACAGCAAGTAAGACATCTTGGTCATCCACTGCATTATTGCATCTGTCCCCATCCTCAGTTGTCTTAGCCTGATTTTGCTTCTGGAAAAACAATGCTCACAAACAAGAGAGCGAGGTTGACATTGCGCAACTCTTCACTTTTAACTTTTTAAGTAGTGCAGCCCACCTGAATATGAGCCATGTCTCATGAAACCCGTTTTCCGAAAAAGGTAGCCCATGCCTGATCTAAATAGTGAATTGTCAGTCTACTTTAACGGTTTCTAGGTTTCAATAATAATTCTCATTGCTCTGTTGTGTTATTGGTCAGTCTCATGTTCTGTCCCATGGACTGTTTCATGTTCTATTCATCTGGTTGCTGAGCCAGTAAGAACGAGAGATCAACGCAGGAATTGTTACATGAAAATAGAAACATTTACTGGCATACGTTTTTTGCATTCAGTATTTGTTCTTAGTTTCGAATTTGTTTAATCGTGATCTGATTGTCGTCGGGTTTACGTATTACAATTAAAACTATAACCTGGGTTCTTAACTCATTTAATTATATATTTCACAATGGGCTGAGACTTTCGAGTTCCTCGCTCACAATTTCTTATTCATGTTTCGCCATAAGTGAGATGGAAATTCAATTTACTTTTAACCTCGCCATGGCCTGGAAATATAACCATGGATATATTATGAGGAACAATACTATCAAGATTGGTAGTCACACAAACTATTGCAAAGACCCAATCTTCGAGATCACTTATCTGTCATAAATAAAGATGAATATTGTTTGTTTAGCTTCTGTTCAACCCTGACTGATCAAAGATCTGCTTAATCAGAGCTCACCTGGGATTAAACTACCAATACAGCTTCCTACCTGTATTGGTTGTTTAATAAAAGCCAATGAAATTCATAAACAATCATAACTTGCTTTAGATTAACATATATATCATAGCCATGCCCTTTATTTTGTAGGATGTGTAGATCTAAAACTACGTTATTCAGGGTGCCTTGCTTTTTAGATAGTAGAGAGTAATTTGATTTGAGGAAGATTCGGTTGATATTCATTGTAGCTCAAGCATACTACGTAGCGACCCTTTCGTTAGCTCTTTGTAACGACGACGATGATGATATAGAATACTCGCGACTTAGTAATTATAGTTATTTCTCACATTGGCGCAACACAACACAAATGTGGTGGAATAATCAATGAAATCAACTAAACATTATTAATCGTTTTAGTGATGAAAACAATGTAAAGAATTCATTCTAGTGGAAAAGAAAAGATAGTACGTCGCTACTGCTTCATATTATTCACGAAAGAAGAATGAAAGGTGAAATAGATTTTGGCGTGGTTTGAACTCAGACCGTAAAGAGCCAGAACAAATACTGCAAGTAGTTTTTTTTTTTCTGATACTCTAACGATTCTAGGTATGCATCGTGCTCTGCCGACTTAAAAATAATTACTATCATATGAGTGGAGGTGCAATGGCCCAGTGGTTAGGGCAGCGGACTCGCGGTTATAGGATCGCGGTTTCGATTCCCAGACCGGGCGTTGTGAGTGTTTATTGAGCGAAAACACCTAAAAGCTCCACGGGGCTCCGGCAGAGGATGGTGGTGAACCCTGCTGTACACTTTCACCACAACTTTCTCTCACTTTTACTTCCTGTTTCTGTTGTGCCTGTAATTCAAAGGGTCAGCCTTGTCACACTGTGTCACGCTGAATATCCCCGAGAACTACGTTATGAGTACACGTGTCAGTGGTGTGCTCAGCCACTTGCACTTTAATTTCACGAGCAGGCTGTTCCGCTGATCGGATCAACTGGAACCCTCGACGTCGTAAGCGACGGAGTGCCAACACTATCATATGCTCAAGCTCAAAAATTTGACTCGAGGGGAACAGGGAATCAGATCGATCTCAATACTTGACTGATAATTTTATTTTATCTATCTCGGAAGGATGAAAGCTGAAGTAGACGAGATTGAATGTAAAGAACGAAGTAATACAGCAAGACTTTTTTTTTATCGTCTCTCTAACGATTCTGCCATTGCACTGCTCTCTACCCTCTTAGCAATCATATCCTGATATATAAAAATGAATGTTCCAAGTTGTAAGCCAGAGTTTTATACGATTATAGTTGAAAGTTTTTCAAAAGGACAAATCTTTTCATGTGATAATCGCGTCTTCGTTATACATCTATATATTTATTTATCTATTCCGGCTTTACGTTCAGAGTTCAAATGCTGCCTAGGTCGACTTTCCTATCATTTCGGGGTACATAAAATGAATACCAGTTGCGCATTGAGGTCAATATAATCGATTAGACTCCCCTCTAAATAATATAGGCACAAGGCCTGAAATCTTTATTAGCAGCATTTCGTCCGTCTTTATGTTCTGAGTTCCGCCGAGATCGACTTTGCCTTCCATCTTCTCGGAGTTGATAAAATAATTACAACGAGGTCGATGAAATCGACTTGCTGCTCACCACCCACTTAAATTTCAAGCCTCGTGCCTAGAGTAGAAAGGATTATTTATTTATTTATTTATTTTGCATATCTTGAACTCTCTGAAATTCTTTTGAAGCAACAAATCCGGATCAAATTTTATTGTTTTACTTGTTTCAGCGTTTTTTTTTTTTTTTACTGTATCCATGTTGGAACACTGCCTTAAACGGTTTTAGTCGAACAAATTGACCCTAGGACTTATTATTTTAAGCCTAGTTCTTATTCTATCGGTCATTTCTACTGAACCGCTAAGTTACGCGAACTTAATCACAACATGGATTGCTAAGCAGTGATGATGGTGGTGGTGGGGGCAAACACAGACACAAAGATATACACACACACATATACATATATACACATATACATAATATAATATCATTATACACACACACACACACACACACACACACACACACACACACACACACACACACACACACACACACACACGACGATCTTCTTTCAGTTTTCAAGTACCATATCCACTCACAAGGCTCGAGACAATAGGAGAAGACACTTGCTCAAGGTGCCATGCAATGAGACTGAATCAGGAACCATGTGGCTGGGAACCAATCTTCTCGCCACACAGCCACGCCTGTCAACAACTTTTTAAAGTAATTGTATTTATTTTAGATATCAAGAAACTCAGGCAAGGCTTGGTACAGCTACTAGTATTAAATATAACTGCTTGCCAAAATAGAAATTAAATACGATTTTTCAACATATAATATTGTTTGAAATAGATTAAAAATTCCTTTCTTGGTCGAGTAATACAAGTTTATACATTGACGTTGTTGCATGTCCTTGACTATATTACAGCACAATTGAATCTATGAATGACATTTGATACGAACTTTACCCAACGTATTTTAATGTCATCAACTGGTGACTGTATCGCATTCTCAGGTCAGCTGATCGCTATGTGACTCTTCTCTGTAATTTAAAGAAGCCCGTCATATATATATATATATATATATATATATATATATATATATATGATCACGCCAAGGCAAAGCAATGAAACACGTTACACGCACGCTGATGTGTGTGTAACAAGTCTTGACTCTGCGTAATAATTGTAAACGAGTGCCACCACGCAAGCGGTGTCCTTTGTTTCCAGAGGACTTGTGAAAGCACAGTACCTTTTGCGCAGTTAATATAAACATTTAGCCATGTCAGTGCGTGTATGAATATGAGTGTAAATGAATGCTACTTAAAAGAATTGCTAATTTATTTGTAAAGTATTTTAATGACATCAACACTAAAACAAATTTGAGGGGCATCACCACTCATCTTACCAGTACTGAGGTAACATACAATACAATTCCTTGCGAATCGATATAAGGCAAAGACCGAGTTAGCGATACTATTTGTCTTTTAGAGACAGCGGTCAGCTGCTGAAAAGCGACATTGGCTTGTCTGTCCTCATGTAGACACCAGTGAGTCTGGGTTTGAGACGTACGGCCTTGGCGCGACATTAGTTTAGGAACGTGTGCTCTAATGGTGAGTATTCTGCTATCTGGCTTGACTGGGGGCCGCCTAGTGTGATGATGGCGATGATGTATACATGTTTGTGAGTGGGTTATTAAAAAGTGCATTTTGCGCACTACTTATGAAATCATATTATATGCAGCTGAGTCTGGTTTTAAAAGGCTCGCTTCGAGAGTTGCATTCCCTTGCGTTCGGTACAATGTGTTTATTAAGAGTCCCTCCTAGCGTGAGGCAATTATGTATGGTAATGCCCTTAATATAATATATTGTTTCATATAGTACACTGTTCACGTTTTGTCACAGACTGCTTGAAGCTTACAAACTTCCTACACATGGATCCCTGGATCTTACCCTTGTATTATGATTATATATATAAAGCTTGGTCGTTGTCGTCAAGCTGATACGATCTGGTAGCTTGTACCGTACTTTCGCTAATTATCCTAAGTGTTTCTGTAGTCTCGAGCAGACATGACCATTCTCTCGAACGTCCCCTCCACCACTCATGACCTAGCGGAACATCAAGGATGTGAGAGCTAGAGGGTGAGATGCTGTACCGGCCTTGTACTCCTTTTTAGTTAAGTAGAATGGCGCAACATGAAATGATGCGCCTTGTTCTAGGACACAACGCGCCACTCTGTTCAGAGATCCAACCCCCGACATTACGATCACTATCTCAAAGCAGTAACCACTAGGCGACGAGCCTTCAAATATATACATTGTCATCCAGGCAAACATGCACACACATTCACACACGCATAAGAGTAATGTTAAAGTGTAGTCTCAACTTGTTTTACTACATCAACTATGCTGTTACTATCAAGTTTTCATGCGACAGTCTTCCTTGAGTATTTTCTCCTCCGTTATTCTATTAATTTATAAGGCGCTCTATGTTCATTCACTCGACTCTTTTATACTTCTTTAGCTATTCTAAAATCTGTAGCAGTATTTAAACTATATGTGGCTGATGATGTCTAATAAGACTAAAAAATGTCGCGAGTTGTCACCTTATTGCTAGAAATTAGACTTGCGCCCCTTTGCATTCCATATTTAATTTTAGTTATATTTTGGGAATTGTCTTTCCCGCGTTATTTATTTATTCAACCACAATTAATCTTTTCGATTATGATTGTTTCTCATCACGAAGGCTGTGATTGAAATTAATTATTTCTCTCATCAAATGTGTTGCCACCTAATTTACATTTGATACATGCCTCTGTGAAAGAGTGTATATATGCATGGGTTTATGTATACAGATGTGTGTGTGTGTGTGTGTGTGTGTGTGTGTGTTGTGTATGAATGCATGTAGGTAGGTAAGTAGGTGTGTGTGTGTGTGTGTGTGTGTGTGTGTGTGTGTGTGTGTGTGTGTGTGTGTGTGTGTGTGTGTGTGTGTGTGTGTGTGTCTGTTTAATCTCATCTTGTATCTAGTGACCTTCTGCTCACCTCAGCTCGCACAGCGAGAAGGAATGTTTGCTGTAAAACATGTTTCTATTAAATTATAACGAAGTGGCTGGTGGGAAGTGACAGTTAGCTTGCTAGCTAGCATAGGTAGACACGATACAACAGTAACAACAAAACACACGTTCACTGCTCTTCATCGCTTTCATTTCCTACCAGATTTGTCATCAGTATACAACTAAGGTGTATGGCAAAATCAGTAGAGCACTCAAAATATTCATTTACCTCCCTTTACTGTCAAGTCTCACTGTGGTCGACTTCGTGGTTCATCCTTTTGAGATTGTTGTTTAGTCTTCAGATCTTGCTTAGGTCAACAGCGGAATCGTTCGAACGTCTGAAAAGTGTCTTGCAGGATTGGTTCAGGCACTTTACATACATCATATTATGGACCAAAAATAATTTGTTATAACTGGAGTTACACCAGTGTTGAAAGGTTGAGAAAAAAAAATCATTAGCGTTAATGACAATTTTTATCAAAACAGACAACGGTGACAAATCGGATATTCTAATGAATTAAACATTAAATAGCAACATTAAGAGTTTGTGATGTAATGTGAAAATAACTCTGGATATGTTACAGACTTAGATCTCCTAATAAAAACAGTTTTACAAAAAGCAGATAGATTGATATTTGTATTGCGCAATATGATATTTGGGAAGGCTGGCAATTGGTACAACTGCTACAAATCGTAAGAAAAGCGAGGAAAGAAATTCCTTAACTTAAAGCATCTATATTCAGAATGTCAGACTTTACATAATAATTGGCGTAGAATAGAGGAAGGAAATCAATGGCAAGCAACAGGTGGAATTGTGTAAAGACTGCTGGTAGGTCAATATTGTAAATGTTATAGAATTTTAGAGCGCGCGCGCGAGTGTGCTTGAGGGGTGGGGTGTAGTGGATATGTCTTTTACTAGCTGTGGTGGGTATCGAGGTGTTACTCCATGCTTCTATTGCAGATTATTAATGTGTTAAAGAGTCAGGAAATTATGGCAACCGGCTTTAAACGTTTAATTAGTTTCTCGTTCTGGCAGACATTGTAAAAATGATGGAATGTATTATAAGGATATATGCCAAATTTGAAATCGGAGCTACAATACTAACCAATTATTTATGATATTTTCAGTTTATTCATGCAGTTTCAGGATACCACTCCCACTGCCACCACAATTACTAACTACTACTACTACTACTACTACTACTACTACTACTACTACTACTACTACTACTACTACTACTACTACTTAACAACAATAATAGGTTTTATATTGGACGGAAAAGCAGTAAATTAGGTGAAGCGGAAGAGCGCCGAACTAAATGCCTTATATAATTTCGTCTCCTACGTTTATATTCTGAGTTCATATCGCCCCAGACTCGGACTTTTAAATAAAGCAGTCAAATTTCCCTGAAGCTACACTTTACTGTTTTAAAATTGTTGTTGTTGGCACTCCGTCGCTTACGACGTCGAGGGTTCCAGTTGATCCGATCAACAGAACAGCCTGCTCGTCAAATTAACATGCAAGTGGCTGAGCACTCCACAGACACGTGTACCCTTAACGTAGTTCTCGGGGATATTCAACGTGACACAGTATGACAAGGCTGACCCTTTGAATTACAGGCACAACAGAAACAGGAAGTAAGAATGAGAGAAAGCTGTGGTGGAAGAGTACAGCAGGGTTCGCCACCATCCGCTGCCGGGGCCTCGTGGAACTTTAGGTGTTTTCGCTCAATAAACACTCACAACGCCCTGTCTGGGAATCGAAACCACGATCCTATGACTGCGAGTCCGCTGCCCTAACCACTGGACCATTGCGCCTCCACTGTTTTAAAACAGGAAGGGCACATCGTACGACGTCGTCTTCAATATACAAAAAGAAAGAAAAAAATGATGAGATTGTGATGGGTAGAACACTTTCAATGAACGGTTTGCTCGATCATTTGAAGACAAGAATTCAGTCGTTCGATCAATTGAGTTGCTTGCTCATTGAATTAACATCTGAGTGAATGAATATTCCTCGAACACTTGTACCTTTAAAGTAATTCTTAGGCAGGGTCAGTGTGACACAGTGTGCACCAAGATTATACCTTTTTTGAATTACATGTACTATCAATTCGATGAGTAGAGGCGCAATGGCCCAGTGGTTAGGGCAGCAGACTCGCGGTCGGAGCATCGCTCTTTCGATTCTCAGACCGGGCGTTGTGTGTGTTTATTGAGCGAAAACACCTAAAGCTCCACAAGGCTCCAGCAGGGGGTTGGTGGCGACCCCTATTGTACTCTTTCGCCCCAACTTTCTTTCACTCTTTCTTCCGGTTTCTTGAGTAAAGCTGCGATGGACTGGCGGCCCGTCCTGCTGGGGGGTGGGGAACACACACGCCATAGAAACCGGGAAACCGGACCCATGAGCCTGGGTATGCTTTAAAAGGGCGCATAAATAAATAATAAAAATCAATTCGATGAGCTTCTAGATAGCTCCCGTTTACTCAATTTCTCTCACAAGGTATGGGTCGGCCTAAAGAAATAAAAGAATAACGTTTGCTCAAGGTTCCACAATGTGGGATCGAAATCGAGACTTTGTGGTTGTGATGCAAACTTCTTAACCATACGGCGCCTGAGTGATCTTATTACTCTGTAGATAACTTCAATAACTCCATTATAAATAAATAGCGGATAATTAGTTAATGTTTGGAATTGAGTACAGCTAACCTTTACATGAACGTCCATTAAGTTCATTTATCGTCCATTGTCAGCTTTATAGATTTTCCACCTCATTACAAAGTCTGTGCTGCTGCTACTTTTGTTGTTGTTGTTGGTAGTTGTAATAGTCGTTGTGGTGGTGGTGGTGGTGGTAGTAGTAGTAGTAGTATTTCTTGTAGTTGGTGGTGGTGTTGATGTTGATGTTAGTAGTAATAGTATTTCTTGTTGTTTCAACCCAGGTCAGCCCTACTTTCGATCAGATCTTTGATGGTCGAAGTCACTCCAGCTATGGCTATCCTGTCTGCTTTCGAACACTGTATACTGCAGATTATATTGCTTAACCCTTGCCTGTCCAAAGCATGGTCTGGTTGGAGACCCAGCCTTCCGAGTTCTTTTACGGGGCTTAGAAAAACTGAAGGACCGCTGCTTGTTTTCACACTTTTAGTTATCCCGTGTTTAATACCTTTGGAGTTATATACAGATTTCCGTTGATAAGTAGTTGAAAAAAATTGGGCATGTTTGTCATTTGTGATGCATGGACGCCAGGGAAATATATCCAGTGCATCACGTGATACAAAAGACAGGCAACTGGCTAAGGTCTTTTCATACATTTTAAAAACTTGATGTGTTTCGAGGGAGACTCGGTTGTTGTTTCTTATTTCTTTATTGCCCACAAGGGGCTAAACATAGAAGGGACAAACAAGGACATACAAAGGGGTTAAGTCGATTACATCGACCCCAGTGTGTAGCTGGTACTTAATTTATCGACCCCGAAAGGATGAAAGGTAAAGTCGACCTCGGCGGAATTTGAACTCAGAACGTTACGGCAGACGAAATACCGGTAAGCATTTCGCCCGGCGTGCTAACGTTTCTGCCAGCTCGCCGCCTTATCGGTTGCTGTTTCTAGAATGCCGTGCAGCCATATAATGGCTCTCCTATTAGCTTGGGTCTGGTCTCACTGTGAAATTAGCCCCATGAGAAACTTTCCGTAGCTTCGGTTGTGAAATGAATTCGGCTGCTGTTTCTAGAAAGCCGTGCAACCAAACCATATACTGGTCCCAATATTAGCTTGTGTCTGGTCTCACTGTGAAATTCACCCCATGAAAAAATTTTCTATAGCTTTGGTTACGAAATGAACCCATTGATTTCGTGTTACTGTTCAAGATTCGCTTACCTCCCTTGACAAGTTGTTGGGATAAAGTTACTTCTTTAAATGAGAATGTGCCTAGTCACATAATCATTTGCATAATGGTACAAGACTGACAGCTTGAAAATATTTACAAAATTTCCAACGCAGCGTGTGTTATGAACAGATAATGTATATAGTTATATCTATATGTATGTAATTTAGCAACGAGACTAAATATAGATATGGCTCTCTATATTTATTCATAGCTCTGCGTTGGTAAGATACGAAGGCGGAGAATTAGCAGAATCGTTGGTGCATAGAACAGAACACTTTGCAGTATTCGTTCCGATGCTCTGAGTTCAAATCCTGTTGATGCCAACTTGGTTTTTCATTTATTCGATATCATTAAATGAAGTACCATTTCAATATTGAACTTTATTTTATTTTTTGCTGCGTGTATGTTGGGGAACCCTCTTGAAGGGTTTAGTCGAACAAATCAACCCGCATGCTTTTTAAAAGCTTGGTACATATTCTATCGACGTTCTTTGCCGAACCGCTACGTTACGGGGACACAAATAAACCAACAACGGTTGTCAAGTGATGGGGGAGGGTGGACACACAAGTACAAACACACACACACACACACACACACACACACACACACACACACACACACACACACACACACACACGCACAAGATGGTTTCCGTCTACCAAATTCACTCGCAAAGCATTGCCTTGCCCGAAACTGTAGTAGAAAACACCCAAGGTATCTCGCATTGTGACTGGACCCGAAATTACGTGGTTAAACAGCGAATTTCTTAACCACATTGTTATGATTTCACCTGTTTGCTTTTCACAAGATCAACATTCTGCTTTATTTCAATGTAATTTTTCTTTCGAAATACTTTTTGTTGTTGCTTCGACTCGAACCAACCCTTATCGAACAGAACTAGGATCAAAAGCATTACAGCCACGGTTCTTTTGCCGAACCGTTTGTCAAACGGTGATAGGGGAACAAAACCATTCATAAGGCTTTGGTCAGCCCGAGGGTACAGTAGAAGACACTTGTCCGAGGTACCACGCAATGGGAGATAATTTATTTTTAGAACTGCATTGTACGCTAGGTGTGAAAGGCTGGATCTAACTCTAACCCTAACCATAAAACAAGTAGAATCTTTAGGCCATATGTAGCCGGTTTAAATGTTAAAGAGTTGAAGAAGATTTAGGCTATATTTCTTGTATGCTGACCATGTAGAGGCTTCAGAGAAGTATTAGATGCATACTGGGTCTATTATTGACAGGGTTGTCTTTCACGTTGGTTAAAATGAAATCATCAATTGATGACCAGTAAAATTATTTTACCACATAGCCAGGTACCATCTCCGACTAGCAGTCAAAGGGTGCTCTTACTCAACGTTGACGACCAACAATTCTGCATTTTTAGATCCGGGTTCAGAACAAGGTTTGTCAATATAGCGTTGTTGCAACAGTTGATTTATTACTTCAAAAGATTTATTCATTACTTAAAAAGACGACTCACCGTCGTGATATTCAAGGTGTCTTCTTGTTACCAGACATTATCACGTCCTCGGTGTTTATTGGTGAACCGGTCGAGTAGATTCAGCTAAGTATATTGAAACTTACGTAAAAAGTTAAACGAACACACACACACACACACACACACACACACACACACACACACACACACACACACACACACACACACACACACACTTCCTCTTTCTGTCAATCTGACTTTTTCTCTCTCATTCACTCTCTTAGTATATTTTCTCTTTCTTTTTGCCCTTCTCTCTCGTTCTATTTATGTTAAGTGCAAAATCCGATTGCAGTAGTGAGAGGTAGGTATGTACCACAGTGGTCTGATGTTTCATTGGTATACATAGTTTATCTTTTACTTGTTTCAGTCACTGCTCTGCGGCCGTGCTAGGACACCGCCTTGGAAGTTTTAGTTGAGGAAATCGATTCCAGTACTTACTTTTATATTTCAAGTCTAGTATTAATCTTATCCGTCTCAATGCCGAACCGCTAAATTACGGGAGCAAACAAACCAGTATCGGTTGTCAAGCAGTGGTCTCTCTCTGACACACACACAATGGTCTGGTTGGAGACCCAACCTTCCGAGTTCTTTTACGGGCCTTAGAAAAACTGAAGGATCGCTGCAATAAGTGTGTGAATCTGAGAGGGGAATATTTTAAATAAAATCATAATTAACTAATCCCCCTGCATTTTAAAAAAAATCTAAAGCTACGAACTTTTTTAGCATCTTTTCGTATATGAAACGGGCTTCTTTCAGTTTCTGTCAACTAAATCCACTCATGAGGCTTTTGTCGGTCCGGGGCTAGAGTACAAGATATTTGTCCAAGTTGTCATGCTGTGGGACTGACCCCGGAACCATGCAATGTTAAATGAAGATTAGTTTTAAACTAAAATGCTTGAAACTTATACTGTACTACGGTGAAGAGAGAATAATTTCGTGGATGCAAATGGTTTTCTCTTATTAATAAGGAAGGAGAAGGCGGCGAGCTGGCGGTAACGTTAGCACGACGGGCGAAATGTTTAGCGGTATTTCATCTGCCGTTACGTTCTGAGTTCAAATTCCGCCGAGGTCGACTTTGCCTTTCATCCTTTCGGGGTCGAGAAATTAAGTACCAGTTACGCACTGGGGTCGATGTAATCGACTTAATCCGTTCGTCTGTTCTTGTTTGTTCCCTCTATGTTTAGCCCCTTGTGGGCAATAACGAAATAGGTATTTCATCTGTCTTTGCGTTCTGAGCTCAAATTCCGCCGAGGTCGGCTTTGCCTTTCATCCCTTCGGGGTCGATAAATTAAGTACCAGTTGCGTACTGAGGTCGATCTGATCGACTGGCCCCTCTCCAAAACTTTTGGGCCTTGTGCCTAAAGTAGAAAAGAATAAAGAGGGAAAAAGCAAAAAAGAATTTGTGAATCTCTGAACATGACTTGGGGGCGAATTATAAGTGTAGACTGTCTGCGTGGAGAAATTTGTAATTTTAGTAAATTCATGGGTGTGTTTAATGTATATCTTGGTCTTAGGGCTAAAGCTGCTTTTTTTTTTTAATGTAGGGTTTTACAGATGTCAGCGGAAGATTCAATTTTAAAAATCAATGTGTGTTTACGTGAACTAAAATAATATATAAACTTCCAGCTTCAGCAGAGGAAAATCCTACGCACAAGATATTGATCAGCCTGAGGCTATACTGGACAAGGGATGGAACAGAGAACCATCTAACTGCGTGGCCGACTTCTTAATATAACTGCTAGGTCGGCGCCTGTGAGAGTGGTTAAGAATTTCGCTTCGTGTCCACCGTGGTTTCTGGTTCTATATCCGACATCATGTGGCACCTTCAGCAAGTATCTTCTAATATACCTTCGAGATTTCGGGTTGACCAATTTAGCTAACGTAACCTGTGCAAAAGCTTCTGTGCGTGTGTGAATGAATAGATAGATAGATGGAGAGAGAGAGAGAGACAGGCAGACAGACAAAAGCATATTCTTTCTAAGTAGTGATTTTTCTGGTTCGGTAAATTTTTGTAATAGCGTATTTAAATATCTTTAAAAGTGCAATAATTGACTGTGGATACATGATATAAGTATGGAGATCAGTGGAAGAAATACTGTATATACTGTTTTATGTAATGAAATGATTTGGATCCGTTTAGGATAGTTTGTTAAGCAGTAGTTAATAAACGTAAGACGAAAAGAAAATATCTAAAATTAACGTAAAAATTCATTCAAGGGAGGCAACTCGAAGTTTATTTGTAAATATTAACGTTTATTTCCCATGCATAAAGTCAAGGAAACGTTTGTTCGTTATGCTTCTGTTGAAGTGACAGTAATCACTGAGCTCGTCTTTCTATTTATTTATTATTTATTTATGTATTTATTTATCATTTATAGAATTGTTGGGATTTCCCAGAAACTAAGTCCTCGACACGTGTGTAGGTTCTTCCATATTGAGCGTTTAATAATACGTTATACTGTTGAAATTATCCATGATATCTCTTACATCTTTCATGGTAGTTTTAGAAATAGTCTGTATAGGACTGTGTGGTTGAAGAAGCTCGTTTTGATACCACGTCGTTTCGAGTTCGGTCCCACAGCAAAGAATCTTGACCAAGCGTCATTTGCTTGTGAGTGGATTTTGGTAAATGAAACTGTGGAAGACCGGCGTATGTATGTGTGTGTGAGAGAGAGAGAGAGAGGGGGGGGGGTGAGAGTGTGTGTGTGTGGGTATCCTTTTTAAGTAGTAATTTTTCTGGTCTGGTTTATTTTTGTAATAGCTTTTTTTAAAATAGTCATTAAAATGCAATAATTTTCTCTAGAGATATGATATAAGGATGGGGTCAATGGAAGAAATACTGTATATACTGTTTAATGCGATGAAATAGTTTGTTCGCCCTCTACCACTTCTGAACCTGAAATGGTTTGTTTACGTCCTTCTAACGATTTTGGTAAAAGAGACTGCTATGATAAATACCAGACTTTTAAAAACAAAAATGGTACTGAAGTTGATTTGTTCTACGAAAATCTTCAAGGTAGATCTCCAGTATGGCCGCAATCCGATGACTGAAATAAAAGTTAAAAGCTTAACTACTACATAAATTTGTCGACTTAGCAAAACCCAGAAGTATTTGAACTAGTTCCTTTTTATAACACTAAAAGGCTATGACAAAATCTCTTATTTATGTTTTTATTGTTGAACGTATGTAGTGTATTGAATTGACAATGTTGTATTACGGGCATTTTATTCAATTTCTCTCTTATATATTAAGTAATCACTTGTCAGGTAGTCAATCGATAAATCTCTATGTTCTCTGATAAACCTATAGACATACATCTTGCGTTACCACAACTCAATTCACAATACTTTTTCTCGAAATTTCACTGTCACAAACTTGCCTTATCACACACTCCCCCCTCTCTCTCTCTCTCTTTCTTTTTATCTGCGTACCTATACATACATTTATCCATCTCTCTAACATATTTTTACTCTTTCACACTCAATGTTCATCTCTCACATATATCCAGTGCCTTTACCTGCGCGCACATATGAGGCGTTCATGGTGTTTTGTATCAGTCCTTTACTAAACTTGGGCAAATGCCCACATACACATGAATATCCAAGCCGAAACCGTACTAGAGTTGATATTTCATATATATATATATAATTCTGTGTGTGTGTGTAGTCACGTAGTGAGGCAGCTGATATGGACATTTTTACTGACCTGAAAGAGTTATTTGCTGCAAGCTATTGTCTATGAATAAATAACATTCGTAAAATAAGTTTGTGAATTGTGATGTATCGAGCAGGACCTTTCTTCGAGGTAAAAATTCGAGAGCTGTACTACTCCGTTGTTACCTTAAAGATGATGTACATACTTCATAACAGACACACACATGCACGCATATTCATGGATCTCTGTCAGTTTTTACGATGAGTTATCCAACTGCTCCATTAATAAAACGGCTTGAATAATTCATTGAATTATAATGTAACTAGCTGAGTATAGGCACATCTATCCTTAACGTGTACTCAAGCAGAATCATTACGACAGAATGTGACAAAGTTGACCATTTGAATTTCCAAGGAGATCTCATATATTCCGTTTCATTCACAAGGCTTGGCGCGACCTTGCTCAAGATGCTGCGCAGTCTGAAACCATTGTATCGATGAACTCGGTTGACATTATGGTTTCAAGTTTTCGTAGCACAGAGAATAATAGTTCTCTGTGTGGAACCGTCTGGTAAAAAAACGTTATAAGTGTAAGATTACATAAATGTTTGGGAAGAAAGATTTGGATCTGTGCAGGGTTACAGAGATTGCGACAAGTTTCTTGGAAACATTAAAGAATATTTATAATTCGTCAAATATCAACTTTTTTTTCTTTTTGCGTATTGGTTTTTGATTGGCCGACACTTTAATGTTCACCCCCAATCAAGTCTTTGAATTTGTAGCACAGGCATTAAGAGGGAACTTTGTTTTCATTGAGAGTTTGATGTGATCAATAAAAGAGTAATTTGTGCTTTGGCGGTATTATTTTCACTTGGTCTAGGACGGTGAAATGGCACAATTGTTAGCACTCCGGTTACAATGCTTAGTGGCATTTCTTCCGGCTTTACGTCGAGTCCAGATTCTGATTCTGCCGAAATCTGCTTTACCTTTTATCCTTTCGGGGTCGATAAAATACCAGCTGACACTGGGTTCGATGTAATCGACCAGTCACCGCCCACCAAAATTTCCGACCTTCTGCCTATAGTAGAATTATTTTTCACTTGACTTGGTCAGGGTCTTTTACCTGCTGTTTTGATTGTCACTGCTTAGGTTAGCTGTGAGTACCTCATTAATTTCATTTAGCTTTAGAGTATAAGTCGCAACATGTGTCCAAACTATACTCACGAATGACTGCTGGCTGTACTGCAATTAGAAACTGTACATAGCGTCTGTAAGAAAAAATACGAAATTCTGTTCTTGTTGGTGCTTGTATTTACATTAACATTATCGAATGAACAAAACAGGATCAGTGAATCCGTTGGATAATAGTTGTCTTCTTTCAAATTATCAACAGGGTGTACAGATTAACGTTAACGAGAGACACCTTGTCAGCAAGGTTTCTAAATTTGTCAGCGACACGGGATTATCATCAGTAAAGACATCGCCAGAAAAGCGACAGTTTTAGACAGTAAGTGTTGATCAGTAAGAGGCGTGGAGCAAATACCGACATAAAAAATAAATTCTTTTAATGATACAATATACTGATGCTTTACGGTTCGATTCTGAACTCTGGTATTTTCATTACTTTTATTTATTCATTTGTTTATCTACTGAAAATAAAATATATAACCTGTCAGTGGTAGATTTAGAGTAGGCCTTGACATGACGTCCATCCCACTTGAAGCAGTTATTTTTGTGTTTTCACTGGTATCTTAAAGGCATCTGATTCACAATTTTTAATATTAGGTGACTTACTGCAAGCAGCTATCTAGAAACTCAATATTTTGACATTGTAAGCCGACAATTATTTACTTTAGTTCAAATATTCATAGTGTCAGTAGAACTGTTTCATATCAGCTATCTATAGTTCTGAGCAGTTCATAAATGGATATTATGTAAGCCATAGGAGAATTCGTTTTCTTTTATTTCTAAAATATTCATTCATTTAATAATTTGTGCTCTAAATATGTAAAAGACATAGCATTGAACAAATTAACAAAACATTTAACTCAAATACTAATGTCCATTTTCAGCATTAAATATAATTAGTTTTTATATTATGATCTGAAACTGCTGTGAAAATCATTTGTAACTTTGTGAATGCAGTGATTTCCATTAAAACAAGCATAAAGCTATTAAGAACATCAAATGTATTTCATTCTATAGCATTTTCTAACAACAAACTGTGGGCGTTAATAAATTCCAGAAATATGCTACATCATTCTAGCTTTATTCTTCATTGAATAAAATATTCTTTGAACGCAGGATTTGACATTAACATAATTTATAGAATAGCAAAATTAGTAGAGAAGTAACGTGTATCAAAAATAGTTTTAGAATGGTAGAATATTGCTAACGAGCAACGTGTGCAGGTAATGTAAGCTCTATGACTATGTATGTCATTCTCGAGGTGGCTGCACAAGTGAGTGGACAAGCGAAAGAGAAAAGGCACTCAACACATTTAGTAGAAGTTTTATGTATTATTTAAAACAGTTTGATTCGACTCCATGTTATTTTATATTTCACGACTGAAGGAAGCTTCCTGGATTTTCAGTTTGTGTGAAACACTTGCTATTACTGAAGTTAATCCGTGAAATTTCATACAATAAAAAAATAAATAATAGTTAATTCATTTTCGGTGAAGAATGAATAATCAGAAGTTTTGGCCTTTTTCAGGAAGGGTGCGTGAGAGAGAGAGGGAGAAAGAGAGAGGTGTTATCTGTTGGGCTAAATTGCAACTGGGGGGAAAAGATCAAGGAAGTAGATGAGCGATGAATAAGGGTAGACATGTTGGTGGGAAGTGGAGTACGGGTAGGTAAAGTAGTGGGAGGAATTAAGGTGTGAGAGAGGTCATAAAATTTAATCGAATTGGAAGGGAGATGATGAGAAGCAGACTAGTAACGTGGGGTTGAGAAAATTGAGCAAGGAAGTGAGGGTCAGAAATACATATGTACAATAATTCAGTCACAAATGCAGACAAGATAGGAAAATAAAAGGTGGAGGGTGATGAGCAGCAGCAATTAGGCGATTGGGAATGAGTTAGAGGGGTAGTTCTGAAAAAAGAATTTATAAAAATCGTTGAAAGAAAATATATTTAACACTTTAACACCTACCCAAAGAATTTTTAAAGTTTGTCCTAGACGTTCATGTTTATTTTCTGACTTAGTTATCCGTTGTTCCATACGTTCTGAGTAATGTAACGCTTTCCTTTCATATAACCCAAGTTACTCTGGTGGTTAAAAAGAATTGGAGATGTGTGTCGTATATGATGCATGGACACCAGGGAAATGTTTTGAGTGTCATATGTGATACTCAGGACAGGCAAAAGGTTAAGGAATTATTAGTTATGAGGAATTGTAAAGGAAAAGAATCCAGAATCTTATGATACGACCAGAATTATAAAAACAAAAATGTACACAGAAGGGAGACAGTATAGATGCTTGTGTATTCAACTGTACTATTGAGGAAGTGATAAACTCTAAATTTCTAGGGATGCAAATTTAGCATTAAACTATTCTGCGAGGCAACTGCCTCCGCTGCCTTATTAGCTACAAACCTGTCTGACAAAGGATGTGAACAGAGAGAACCATCGTACTGTCATATTTTTTTTAAAGACAACCAAGTTCATTGATCTGTCTGTAGAGCCAACTGTCTGTCTTTGATAATTCGAAATTGTTGCTTTTGTCTTCTTAAACTCTCCCGTATTCCTTCAGCATGATTTTGTTTGTTTGTTTGTTTACTTTTTTAGCATGGCTTTTGATTTATTTTTTTGTTCTGTTATTTAGTTACTTTGTGAAGCATGACTTATTCTTGCAACCCATTTGTTTGTTTCATCTCCTGATCTCAACCTTGCTTTCAACTATTTCCCTTCCTTCTACCTGTTTGTCTCCCTTCTATCCTTATCAGTCTGTCTGTCGTCGTTCTTTACTCGTCTATAGCTGTTTCTCTCCCCACTTTCTCTCTCTACTTTTCTTTCTTCCTCAGTTTCTGTGTCTCATATACTTTTCTTTTCCTTTTTTACCTTTACCTTACCCCATCATTTTCCTTTACTCTCTATTTTTCACTCTCACTCTCTTCTCTTTCCAGTTCTTCTCCTACTTTCTCAACTTCCATTTCACTCCTCTGTTACTCTCTGTTCTCTCTTAACTTCCTCTTTCTTCTCAGCCTATATATTCACTTGTGCATCACATACCCTAGCTTTATTTCTATCCGCAGCCTTTACACACCTTAACATTTGAATCAATCTAGAACTCTCGTACTCCCAATTCTCCATTGTTGTTACTAAGCTTGATTTCTTTCCCACAAACCGATTGACCATTCTTGTGATATGTGACATTTTGTTAACCTTTGAATTTTGACTTCTGTATATTTATCTTGCCATGCTGTTAATTAACCAAATTAACCCTTGACGTATCCCATTTTTTTGCCATTTCTCGTGTATATCTGAAATGTCTTCAATAAGCAGGCGAACCTTCCACTGTTTCTAACCGCATGGCATGTTACCTCTAACACATTCCTTTTCATTTCAGACGTTACTGAGAATGGCCTCTACGAACGTACTTATAAATCATCGAAAGACTCGGGTAAGTTGTGTGTATTTCAGCTTAAGACCGGAAGCCACTTCTGACATTCAACAGGATGTCATGCTGTTGGTAGTTGATAATCAAATGTATTCGTTAGTACCGATATGGTTAATGCAGAGGAGGTGGTGGGGAAGAATTAAAAGGATTCACTAACAATAATTACACATTAAAGGAAAAATATAAGATTTAGCAAAAGACTGATATTTTATTTCAATTTCTTTTGTATGTATGGGAGGCGACTCTGAATATGTTTCAGGCATATTATGGTCTCATCCGTAAAGCACACCCTTCATCATAATTGCTACTTGCTGAAGTGAGAATGAAAGACTCACCAAATATATTAATTCACTTGTCAAAAAAAAAAAAAGTCGAAAAGAAAAGAAAGGGTATCTAAGTATATACAAATGTTTTTTAACACTAAAGTGCTAAGAGGTTACTATACCATATCGTTGTCTTGACTATTTCACTGAAAAGGAAAGAATTCATTATTTGACTCGTGTGTAGCCTGAGAGGCTGACATGAAAACGGTCAGTTAATATTCCATGTTAGTCAACAAAACATTAATATCTACTCAAATTTATTAGTTGTTATTGTCAAAACGAGTTCGTTTGTTTTGTGTTGTGTCGTGTAATGTTCGGTGTGGTACAGACCTTGCGGATAAGATTTAAACGATTGTAGATGAACGGTACATGATACTATTGCATTATTCATACACTCCCAAAAGTCTGTAAAGTTATTTTCGTTTTCGGCTCTTATATCTAATATATTCCTTTATATTTCTTTGTAAAAGAAATTTCTACCAGGTATGCTTCCTGCATTACTTGTTGCAGTATAAAATTCGTCTAGTCTTTAGCCTCAAAATAAAACGAAACATAATTATGCCAAAAAAAAAAAGCAAGTAAAGAAAGAAAGAAAAAATAAAAAAAGAATTGAAAATAGAAATTTTCTAGCAGAAATGATATCATATAGTAAATTGAAAACAATTTAGCGTTATATATAAGGCTTGATTTCTTGTATTTTAAAAATGTAGCGATCGTTACATATTGTGGAGTTATATATGCAATGTTACAGATCCATTACAGTCGATCTTACTAATCGGTGGTTTCGCACAGGATATTAAGCAACCAGCTAATTATGTAATAACTGCGAGTGTCAGAGATGGATTTTTCTGTATCCACCCCGTTTCTGACGACCACTGTTATTAGATAATCACCTGATTATCTAATATCCTGTACGAAACTGATTGGTAAGATTAGCTGTAATGGATCTATAATATTGTATATTTTGATTAATATAAATGGATTTCTGGATTATTCTGTATGTGTATTGAGGCTAATTTGAACGTAATGTATGTTGAAGATTTTGGAGTTTTTTTCTTTTCATGTGTGTGTGTGTGTGGAGGCGCAATGGCCCAGTGGTTAGGGCAGCGGACTCGCGGTTTCGATTCCCAGACCAGGCCTTGTGAGTATTTACTGAGCGAAAACACCTAAAGCTCCACGAGGCTCCGGCAGGGGATGGTGGCGAACCCTGCTGTACTCTTTCAACACAACTTTCTCTCACTCTTTTTTCTTGTTTCTGTTGTGCCTGTAATTCAAAGGGGCCAGCCTTGTCACACTGTGTCACGCTGAATCTCCCCGAAAACTACGTTAAGGGTACACGTGTCTGTGGAGTGCTCAGCCACTTGCATGTTAATTATACGAGCAGGCTGTTCCGTTGATCGGATCAACTGGAACCCTCGATGTCGTAAGCGACGGAGTGCCAACAACAACAACAACAACAATGTGTGTGTGTGTGTGTGTGTGTGTGTGTGTGTGTGTGTGTGTGTGTGTGTGTGTGTGTGTGATACCGTGATGTCGGTTTCATAATGACACAGTAAGGAAGAAAAAATCATGAATAAACATGTCAAGTTATCACTCAAATTGTTTGGCCGTAATGCGCCTGAAAATATATAAATTCACAAGTATCTCAGCCGGCCTCTCATGACATTTTCATTTAAGTTGCATTATGATTAGTAGGGTCGATCACGTTCTACACAGAAACAAAGTAAGTCATTGATTTGATCAGTGAGAAGGTAAGGTAGTAACTATGCAGTTTCGTCATGAGATGCTGCCAAGAGGATTTAGCTAAGCCAATGGGCAAGATATTCTTCCTTTTTCTCATTCGTTTTTTCTTTGTCTCTTACTCCTTCCTCACACCTACCCCTGTCTCTCTCCCTATATCTATCTATCTATCTATCTATCTATCTATCACTCTCTTTCTCTCATCTTTTGATTTCATTTTCTTTTTTTCTTGTGTTTCCGAAACATCTCATCCGTTTTGTCATTCATGCTTCACTTCGTCTTGGATACATAGATTCTAGTAGATCAATAATCAATAATCCACATCATCTGGTTAGAGATTTATGACCCGAAACCATTCATTAAAAATCAGGAAACATTTTACCTATTCCAACTGAAAAGCATTTCAGTGAAACAGACCAATGCCGGACTTCCTTCATGCTGTTTTCTACAAAATTAATTTATTTTTATGTAATATTACTACCGGATATTGACTTAGAAATTTGGCAGAAGGTGTATATTTCTTCTCGTGCGAATATGAAGCAAAACATTTAGAATTATCATTATTATTATTATTATTATTATTATTATTATTATTATTATTATTATTATTATTATTATTATTATTGTTGTTGTTGTTGTTGTTGTTGTTATTGTTATTTCTTTCGTATCCAGTGAGCTAATGATAAATGCAACAGTATGCCCTGTATCAGTTTTAATGACAAATCTTGAACATGTGTTATTTTATATTGAATCGAAATTAAACATGTTTAAATGGGTAGCATATACGCCCTCCCTCCACACACGTGGCACATGTGCACACACACACAGAAATTAACACTAAGGCGTATATATATATATATTTATCGTGTGTGTGTGTGTGTGTGTGTGTGTTTGTTGAGGCAAAGTTGCACGTAACATGTTTCTTGTTAGGATTTTGTTTTGGGCAGTAACAAAGCTGAGAATCATGGGGTGAGTTTATACTCATATGCACGCATGATTGCTTACTTGCGCACGCGTGCACCCCCCCCCCCCCACACGCACGCGCATGCGTGTGGATGTGTTACATAAATGCTTTGCAAAGGTATTTCCAAAGTATTTCCAAATCTCTGGGTGCAAAACGTGGCCTAAAGAGCTGACTGATTGTCTCGAAGATTTTGCACTGTCTTTCCTTTTCTGAATGTTGTTTTCTATTTCCCCCTCCCCCTCTCTCTGTCTCTGTCTGTCTGTCTGTCTGTCTGTCTGTCTGTTTGTCTAGTTGTCTTTCTCTCTCTCTCTCTCTCTCTCTCTCTCTCTCTCTCTCTCTATATATATATATATATATATATATATATATATATATATATATAAATGTATTCACACACAGAAAGGAGAGTGCACTTGAAAGAAGCTTTGTATTCATTGACAAAAGTCCTGCCTGAAACCCTATCCAGGATGGTAGATGATGGTTAGATGAGATACTAATGAGAGGGCAGGGCAGCAATAATCCTTGAAATAAGCATATGCACCAATTGCCTTTTCTATCAGGCATCAGTCCAGTGACTGAAACATGTTTAAAAAAATGCAATATGTACAATCTATGTTCAAGTAGGTTCACTCTCAGAGGAATTGTTTGACTCGAATCGTCGCGATACTTGAACTGATACAAATTTACGAACTTCATTATTGATGTGTATATGTGTACACGCATGTGTATGTGTGATTTATATGTCAGATTAAACGACTAACCTCTTCCACCAACGTTTCAGACCTTTTGGGATTGTTCGACATAATTATATGAATATTTTATACTTAAAATCTGATTCGTAGTCTCTCTCTCAGTTTAGCCTGTTCTTGTGGTCTATTCCACTTTCCTCATTTATCATTTATATCAATCATTCATTGTCTATCTCACTCTATAGCCAGCTTTGTAATCTGTGATCTATATTTGTTTATGGTCTACCAGCTTCATAATTTGTGATCTAATTTGTGTATATTTATCGATGATCTCTCTCTCAGTCCGTAACCTGTCTCATAATTCACGGTCTATACTATTGATTCATTTTCTATATTACTCGGTGCCCACCCCCCATATTTGTGGTCTATTTCACAAATTCGATGCAGTTGAATCACGTCAGTTATCAGGTTGCGACGAAAATTTTGACATCAAATAATAATGATTCGGTGAAGTTAACAATTTTTGTGAGTTTTTGAAGGGATACTAAAAGACATCTTCTACGCTCGAATCATTTCAGTTTCAAATCAAATCACTTGCCTGACAATTCACCTGCGAAGCACATTTCAATCTTATTTAAATCAAAACATATAAAAGTATAAAACGCAGAATAAAATATCTATTGTTTGTTAATTCATAGATTCTGTTATTCTGCCAATATTTGGAGTTTTGGCAGTTTGTAGTAACGACTGTTCAGAAAGATGTGAGTTTTAGATGCTGTTGTTGCGTAGCTCCTAGGTAAGGTCTCAAGCCGGACTGTTATCAAGGGGTACAAAACTTCTTTCGAGTTTCCTCTCCGTTCTTAGATATATACTATGTCTGAAAATAAAGCGAGGTGATCACGGCTGTAACACTTTCAAAATAAGTCAGTTCGAATCAGTCCTGACCAGGGGTTAAAATAACAACAACAAACGGTGGTACGAGGCAAACACAACGCAAACATAAAGACATATGTGCACGCATATATATATATATATATATATATATATATATATATATATATATATATATATATATGTGTGTGTCACAATGTGACCTCGTGGATATCGGTGGCGATTTTTTCTTCCTCCGATTTTTTCTTTCTCCGTTTTCCCCTTCTTTGGACTTTCTTTGTTTCTGACGAAGAGCTCCGCTCGAAACGTCAAATTCTCTTTCTTTCCTTTCCCGAGCGTCTAGTAACGCTATCTGTATCACGTCCTCACGTTGTTGTTTTTTGTTGTTGTATTTTTTGTCTTTTTTCCTTTTTTGAACTTTTATATATATATATATATATATATATATATATATATATATATATATGTATATATATGTATGTATATTAGCGACAGAGGTTATATTAACACTGCGAGGTAATATTTACCCCACATAAACGCGGATGTTCTGTTAGAACAAACTATACTGTGGTAGATACCACAAAAGAAACTTCCATTTTGCCTTGTAACATGGGAAGCCTCATTGACTTTTATGTATCACTGGAGTGAATGGAAAATAGCAAAATAACCTTCACGTTACAAAATTCTGCATTACGGCAAGATTTTACAGGAAACTCAACGCATCCGTAACGCAGAGGAAGCTAGTATTTTCTCTGTTTTTCTTTTTTTCCCCTCGTCTGTCTATTTTTTTACTCTCTATCTCTTATGAATTAACCGATCGTCCCGGTGTCTTCTGGAGGGAAAAACAGAACATGCAAGAAGAAAAAAAATCCAGCGTATTGCTGCGTAAACACAAACAATATTGAGACTATTAGTATTCTTCGTGAAAGAATCCTTAATTAGATTCAAGAAATATTAATGGAAAACTAAACAACTTCAACAAAACAGATTCTTCTTCTTCTTCTTCTTCTTCTTCTTCTTCTTCTTCTTCTTCTTCTTCTTCTTCTTCTTCTTCTTCTTCTTCTTCTTCTTCTTCTTCTTCTTCTTCTTCTTATTATTATTATTATTATTATTATTATTATTATTATTATTATTATTATTATTATTATTATTATTATTATTATTATTATTATTATTATTATTATTATTATTATGTAACAACGACGAAATATAAAATTAACTAACATTGAAAATGAAAGAAATTGAAGCGAGAGTGATTCCATTTGTAATTAACTGAATCGGAAATATATTGAAATTATTTTCTGCAGTTGAAAAACTAATAAACAAACAATCAAACCAAATTTCCCTAAATGGAATCACTTCAAGCAATTAGCGGCTAGGGTTTTGTCAGTGTTCAAATTTTTGATTAGATCCAATTCACTATTCCGTCAAAAACTACTAATACTACTACTACTACTAGTTGAGCTGGCAATGCTGGGGTCGATGTAATCTGCTTTCCCCTTCCCTCAAAATTTCAGGCTTTGTGCCTATTGTAGAAAGATTATTAGTATTCTAAGGTGAGCGTGCAGAATCGTTGCCGCACCGGACAAGATACCTAGCGGCATTTTATCCGTTTTAACGTTCTGAGTTCAAAATCTGTCAATGTCGACTTCATCTTTCCTCCTTTCGAGGTCGTAAAGTAAGGACCACTTGAGCACTGGAGTCGATGGAATCGACTTATCCCTCCACTGAAATTTGCTGACCTTGTATCAAAATTTGAAACTGTTATCATTAATTACTATCTTAATTATTTTGTTTTAAATAGTTTTGTCAAGGAGACCAGATTGCGAATTTCCTTGACCATTCTAGGTTACTCTAGGAACTAAGATGACTGATGCTGTTGTTTTTAAAATGGCGATGTATATATATGGTTGTTATATATACGCAGGCATAAAAAATAGTTGCACATTTGTTGGAGAATCACTCAATATATTTAAGTAGAGTGTCAAGTTGGTTTTCACAAAATGTTGAAAGTGACTTGAAAATTTTACAGGTCATTAGCTTCGATACACTGTCTGATGAAGCCGACGGTCAGCGAAACTTCGATGTCACTGTCAACATCTGTCTGTCTGTATATGTCTGTATGTATGTATGTATGTATGTATGTATCTATCTATCTTTTTTTTTTTTTTTTTTTTTTCCTTCCTTCCTTCCCCCTCCCAAAAAGAAAAGCTCTACATTGTATTTGTCCCATCTTCGTTGAGCCCTGTGTGGCTAATAAAAGAAATGTATCTATCTCAAAATTTCTTCTCAAGCCATAGGCTCATAAAGTTGCTTTCTCAGGTTCTGTGCCGTATATATTCCCCACCTCTGGACGGAACACTGGTCTGTCGCAGGATTACTCATTTCACGTTGCCCCAGTGGACTGGAGCAACATAATATGAAGTGTTTCGCTCAAAAACACAGCACATCATCCAGTCCAGGAATCGAAACTACAATCTGATGACCATGAGTATAACACTCTTAACCACTATATACGTTCAAGCCGATTCCGCAAATTTCTATCTACTAAATTCTACTCACAAGGAATTGGCTGAGGCTATAAGCAGAAGATTCATGTCCAAGTTATTTTGCCGTAAGATCGAACGCTGAACTACGATGTGTAAAGCAAACTTTAAAAGCACAGTTATGCCTGCTCTAGTGTAACTACGTTTTGTCTACAAAAATTGATCTTGGGATGTGGTATATTTCTGTTATGTAATACAGTCTATTCTAATGAGAAAACATGGCGCGGAAATGTAAATCAGCGCGGTATAATGCGGTGTTGATAACCTCTTTAATACAAAGTTAGTTGATCGTATGTATCAGATATATTCTATCAGATACATATCGTGTTCTTATTGATTTGGAGCTAAAATCGAATAACTACGACCAAAATCTAATGGTTTATTGATTTAAGGATAAAATTGCATAATTAGGACTTAGATCATATTGTTTTGAACTAAAATACGAGTTTGCTAAATGAAGTACAGTAGCATAGGGAAGTTTAATAAGATCGAATTTGCTACATAACAGGTCGATCATCTAATTAGAACACAGGGTTCCTCTCACCCAAAGGCAAAATATACTTCGTAGTCAAATTTAGAACCAGTCACTAATGAAGTATCTACAAACACATGATGATGATGATCATCATCGTTTTAGCGTCCACTTTGCAAGATTGCGTAGGTCAGAGGCAATTCGGTGAGCAGATTTTTTTAATAACCGGATGCCCTTTTTTGTCGCTCGCCCTCACTCTTTTCCCAAGCATGATAATATTTCCCCATGACCAAGCATGTTTTCATGGAAGATTGCAAGCGAATGATATCGCTGGTAAGACGGTGACGTTCTTTTACAATTATCATGCGATATGAAGATGAGGCAGATTGCTACTATCACTACTACAGGACGGTGATCATTAGATCGTCGGAGAAAGTGTCATGCAGTATTTAGTTACAGCTCATTACGTACTCAGTTCAAATCCTGAAGAAGTCAAATTTACCTTTCATCTTTGAGGGGTCGATAAAATAAAGTACCATTCAAGTACTGAGGATCGAATAAATCTTATATCCTTCAACCCATCTACTTCCTAAAGAAATATTTGGCATTGCCACATTGTCGGATATCAATATTTCTATAATAACGGTTCGAATTACCCCGTCTCTGGAATACGAATAAATAGTCCTTCCATGTGGCACTGCTTGGAAGCAGGAATATTGCTACAATGTTGCTGTCATTGCTGCAGATGCTGTTGCTACTACTACTACTACTACTACTATTGCCACTGCTGATGCTACTGTAGCTGCACTAGCTGTTTTACAGAGAATGATGCCATTCGCCATTATCGATCTCGTTGAGTTACCGATGCCGTGTCAAACATGATGACTACCTGCCTCGTGGATCTTGTTTCATAGTAGTAGATTGAATAGGAAGAAGAGGTGGATATGGCAGAGTGGGGGGGGGAGGCTGTAGTGGTATCTCTAGATAAGTAGTAGTGAGTGGAAGGGATGAAGGACCTTATCTTCTGGGCTAGGGACAAGCAAAGTTGAGCTGGAGATGAAAGAGCTGAAGAATGAAGCCAGAGGGTTAATATCATAGACTGACATGTATAGTAAATCGCGGGTTAAATGACAACTACCGAATTAGCATTAGCTATCTATCTATCTATCTATCTATCTATCTATCTACCTATCTATCTACCTATCTATCTACCTATCTATCTGTGTGTCTGTCTATCTGTCTAGCTACCATATCTACCAAAATACCTACCTAGAGAAATCTTTTATGAGCTACTTCAGCCTGTCTGTCTATCTCTCTGTGTCTCCCTCTGTGTGTGTATTTTTCTCTCTCTCTCTCTCTCTCCTTCACTATCTTTCTTTGTGGCATACATATTTAACACCGTCATCGTATTCTCTCTCTCTCTCTCTCTCTCTCTCTCTCTCTCTCTCTCTCACTCACTCTCACAGTCCCTTCTTTCTCATTTCTATTATTTTTCTATCACTATTATAATCTTTCTTTCTCATTCTCTTTTTCTCTCGCTCATATTTTTTATGTAACTCTCTCTCTCTCTTACTCCTTCTCTCTTACTCCTTCTCTCTTACTCCTTCTCTCTTACTCCTTCTCTCTTACTCCTTCTCTCTTACTCCTTCTCTCTTACTCCTTCTCTCTCATATTGTCCCTCTTTCTCCCCCTCCCTCTCTCTATCCGTACCCCACTTATCAAATTTACTATCCCTGTCTCTGTTCCCAATACATTTTCTTCTTTGTTTCATACTCTTTATTCTTTTCCAAAGAATATACTTCCTTTCTGTTTCCGAATGTCACCTGTATTATTTCCTCAACTTTCTCTCTTTCTCCCTCTGTCCATCTCTCTCTCTCTGTCTCTCTCTCTCTCTGTCTCTCTCTCTCTCTCTCTACTTCTAGCCTATTCTCTTACGAAATTGTATTATCTCGCATACATCATACTACACGTTCTATACACACACACTCATATATGTGTAGACACACACACACATCTATATATTGACATTCATATATATATATACAATATAATATAATATATATATATATATACAATATAATATAATATATATATATATATATAGATATATATATGCAAGCACAAGGTATCTCACCATTATCCAACCATCTCTCTAAACCAATCATTGTGTCACACTACAACTATTTCGAACTGGAGCTACATTGCTCGACATTTTAGCGAATGAATGGCTTCCATAGACATGTCTGCTTTTCCCCATTCTCTTACTCTCTTTCCATTTATATAGATAGATAGATCATAGACCTTGCTAATTTCAAATTTGTTGTGAAGCACTCAGTAAATGATTGCCTCAGATAGACGATTAAAGTCGTACCATGTGAGAATCGTATGAATTGCATACACACACACACACACACACACACACACAGTACGTTGAATAAATTGTCGTCTAAATTGCGCAAATATGAAAATAGCATTGACATCTCATTTTAACAGATTTTCCCAAAATCACATAAAAATATCTTGAAATACTAAAGAGTGAATTTATTCAATAAAATCATCATTGGCTTCAACCACAGCCTTCAAACGACTTCGGAATCTCCTGCAACTCTTCTGGATTGTCTCCTTGTTTAAGTGTGTGAATGCTGCCATAATCCTTGCCTTTAGGTCATCTTTGGTGTTACAAGGAGTTTTGTTGACCTCTTGCTCAACTGTGCCCCATACATAATAATCAGTCGGGGTTACAGTCTGGGGAGTTAGTTGGCAAGATGTTAGGGTGGATGTGGTCGCAGAAATTGTCTGACAGCTATGACTGGATTCCCCAGCTTGTGTGTCATTGTGCAGGGTCCTGTTACTAGACATAATCTTCCAGCAGCCGATCTCTTGACCCAGGGCATCGCTACCTCCTCCAAGCACTTGACGTAGGCCTCCGTGTTGAATGTGAGGCTGTGTGGGAAGATGAATGGAGGCTTAACGTCGCCATCATTAGTGATCACTCAAAACACCATGATGTTGACTGGATGTTTGATTTTAATCAGTCTCGGTACATGTCTTGGGGACACGACAAACCAACGGTTGTGCTGTGTGTTCACCATCTGATCCTGGCAAATTTTTCTCGTGTGAGAAAAACCAAAGCATGTTTGATTGGAGGGAATGCTTGAGTTTATTCAAAAGCTTCGTAGCGCGGTCTTTCCTCTTGTTCTTGATGGCTTGGGATAACAATTGGCCCTTTCTCATCTTGTATGATGAATACCAAAGGTTTTCATGCACCAACTGCCTGATAAGAAACTCAGAAATTCCCATATTCCTAGAGATGGACCTGATTGACTTAGAGGGATCATTGTCAATCATGGTTTGGATCCCACCAACAAATTCAGGAGTTTTTTCTTATTAGAACGATCAGAGTGAGTTTTCCGAGCTGCCGTACCTTCGTAATCCCTATTAGACTCATCCAACTCTTGCCGAATCCTCTGCACTGTCCTCAGATTGACGCCCAAACACTCTGAAATATTCATATTGGAGCTTCCGGGCGCGAATTTCAAGCAGCACAGCTTTCTCCTTATATTTTCTCTCAGAAACAATTTTTTTTTGCACCAGTGTTGCATTGTAGTTTTTCTTTCTCCACATTTTGTCATATTTTCCTCTCACTACAAAGCACCTTAGACTAATACTCTTGTGCACACTTCTACCACACTCTCCACATTCCTCCTGCCTTCCCTTTCACCCCACATTCGCCCTTGCTGCTACGTTTTCTCTTCCACACTTTTTCTAGCACCCAGTACATATACACCAACAAATCACAACCGCATACTTGCACCATTCTACACATAGATATCCTTCTCCGAAAAACTACACACCTGTCCCATTTATGCTTACTTTACACGAATATATTCCTATCGGTTCGCACATACATCTGCACCCTATTCCCTTCATAACCTCACCCATAGTATCGTATTCCCATCTCACCCCTAACCCCTCACACATTTTCCTTCCGGCTAGTTTTTTTCTTTTTTTTCATTTTACTTGCCTCCTACACTTCTATATTTCTTCCGATGAACGTCTAGCATCCAAAATGTTAAGGCTCTTTCCTTTTCTTTTATGTGTGTTAAGCAAATACAATATTTGTTAAAGCGTGTCTCCTCTGTTGTCTTCTTTCATTTTGTATTCATTGCTTTCATATGTACATACATACACACACACACACACACACACACACACACACACACACACACACACACACACATATATATATATATATATATATATATATATATATATATATATATATATATATAGTATGTATATATGAATCCATGTGTATCTATCTATCTATCTATCTATCTATCTATCTATCTATCTATCTATCTATCTATCTATCTATATATATATATATATATATATATATATATATATATATATATATATATATATATATATATACAAGAAATGAGGGCAGGGAATCGTCAATTAATAATAGAATTAACAATTAACAATTTTGCCAAGTAGTTCAGTATGAAATAAACCTTTATCGGTAAGACCATTTATCATCATAAATATAAGGGATTAGCAATTGAGTTGCTTCTCCAACATACTGAAAATTCAGAAACAGCAGTCAAAGAACTACAGATTCTAAACTACAAATTTTTCTCTAAAACGTTTTTCTCTAAAACGTTTTAGAGAAAAATTTGTAGTTTAGAATCAGTAGTTCTTTGACTGCTGTTTCTGAATTTTCAGTATGTTGGAGAAGCAACTCAATTGCTAATCCCTTATATTTATATATATATATATATATATACACACACACACACACACACACAAACACATATATGTGTGTGTGTGTGTGTGTGTGTTATATCTATCTACCTATCTTTCTAACTATCAATATGACTGGTTATATGTATGAGTATGTCAGTCTTTCTCTGTCTATCCACGTACTTACCTCCTTATCTATCTATCTATCTATCTATCTATCTATCTATCTATCTATCTATCTATCTATCCATCTATCTGTCTATCTATCTATCTATCTATCTATCTATCTATCTATCTATCTATCTACTCTTTTACTTGTTTCGGTCATTTGATTGTGGCCATACTGGAGCACCGCCTTTTGTCGAGCAAATCTCCCCAGGACTTATTCTCTGTAAGCCTAGTACTTATTCTACCGGTCTCTTTTGCTGAACCGCTAAGTTACGGGGACGTAAACACACCAAAATCGGTTGTCAAGTGATGGTGGTGGGGGGACAAACAAATAAATACATACATACATATATACGTATACGAAGGGCTTTGCTTGTAGTCACAGTAGAAGACACTTGTCCAAGGGACTGAACGCGGAACCATGAGGTTGGGAAGCAAGCTTCTTACCATACAGCCATTCCTGCGCCTAATATGTCCCTATATAGGCGCGGGAGTGGCTGTGTGGTAAGTAGCGTGCTTACCAACCGCATGGTTCCGGGTTCAGTCCCACTGCGTGGCATCTTGGGCAAGTGTCTTCTACTATAGCCTCGGGCCGACCAAAGCCTTGTGAGTGGATTTGGTAGACGGAAACTGAAAGAAGCCTGTCGTATATATGTGTATATATATATATATGTGTGTGTGTGTGTGTTTGTGTGTGTGTGTTTGTCCCCCTAGCATTGCTTGACAACCGATGCTGATGTGTTTATGTCCCCGTAACTTAGCGGTTCGGCACAAGAGACCGATAGAATAAGTACTAGGCTTACAAAGAATAAGTCCCGGGGTCGATTTGCTCGACTAAAGATAGTGCTCCAGCATGGCCGCAGTCAAATGACTGAAACAAGTAAAAGATTAAAAGATATATGTGTGTGTGTGTGTGTGTGTGTGTGTGTGTGTGTGTGTGTGTGTGTGTGTGTGTGTGTGTGTCGTTGATTGTTCGAAATGAGGAGTAGATAGACAGCCGACAACTGATGAAGGGTTCTTTGTTTACTGGTCTTGTTTTCCATTGTTTCTCGTTTGTTTACGTATTTCATGTTATTTGCACTGCTGGTGACGTTCTGTATATATATATATATAATTTATTATTATTATATATATATATATATATATATATATATATATATATATATATGCTCGTCGAAACGCCGGTGTTAAAACGTGGGTAGCTGATGAAGTAGAATGTTCTCTATGTGGCTCGTGTGTTCTCGTCTACGTTTGTTTGCAATGTCCTGTACCCAGATATGCACCTATACATACAGGTGGATGTCGGTATGCACATACCTGTACGTATATATGCATATACTCATTTACTATTTGTTTATATATATATATATATATATATGACTATGTGTGTGTGTGCATTTAGGTGTATAAACATATGTGCATAAATCGGTGAAGATGTGACAAGCTAGAAAACGCCTTGTCCAGACTGCATAATTTGACCATTATCTTCGCTGAAACACGTGCAGGATGACACAACTGTTAATAATTTATGAACAAAACACTTTTGTTTTCTGCGTGCGTATATACATCCATCTAACATCCATCCAACATCCATCCATACTTGCATGTGTACATATGGTTATGTTTATGTACATATATGTGTGTGAGTGTGAGTGAGTGTGTGTGTGTGTGTGTGTGTGTGTGTGTGTATGTGTGCATATATGCGATTCACATTGCATGACATATAATTTGTATATCGGACACCATGTATATTCAGTATGCATCAAAAGAGAATGCTGTGTGGAATAACTCGTGTATAGTTAATATTTCCTTCTGCTGTTCTCCATAACTACAAAGATCACTGAGTGCACATGAAAAAAAAAAATAATAATAAAATGAAAATTCGATATGACGTAATAATATAATTTCAGAACCATCTCTCTCTAGTTTTTGTCTGTCTGTCTGTCTGTATGTATGTATGTATGTATGTATGTATGCATGTGACTCTGTGTGTGTGTGTGTGTGACCTTTGTGTCTGTTATGCATCTTTTGATGTTCTGTCGTTACTATCGATATGTTACGACTGTTGTGATACTGTTTCCCCCCCTTTGTTTTGCTCTGTTATGACAGTGACTGAGTTGTAGCTATTTCGTGGTCATTTTATAGTTTCTGTTGCTAACTCCATTACCTATTTCGTTGATGCTATTTATGAAGCTTATTGTATCTTAGGTATCGCTACGATCGATGCTATATGTGTTGCTATTTACTATTCATGTTCCCTCCCACCAAATTTTAGGCCTTGTTCCTATAAGTAGAAATTATTTAGGGCGGCGAGCTGACAGAATCGTTAGCACGCTATGCGAAATGCTTAGTGGTATTTTGTCTCTCTTTACGTTCTGAGTTCAAATTCCGCCGAGGTCGACTTTACCTTTCATCCTTTCGGGGTCGATAAATTAAGTACCAGTTGCGGACTGGGGTCGATCTAATCGATTGCCCCCCCCCCCCACCAACCGACCCAAAAAATTTCGGGCCTTGTGCCTAGAGTAGAAACAATTATTCATGTTCCCGCTGTTCCGTTGAGGTCGACTTTGCTTTACATTCTTTCAGAGATGTAACAATAAAAAAACAGTTAAACCCTGGGGTGGGTGTAATTGACTAACCTCCTACCCGAAAATTTCAGGCCTTGTGCCAATAGTAGAAAAGCTTAATGTTACCATTAAATAAGTGCCAGTTGAGTTCTGAGGTCGATGTAATCGATTATTCCCTCCTCTCAGAATTTCTGGCCTTGTGCCTATAGCAGAAAGGATTATTATTATTACCACTACTATAACTACCGTTGTAGATGTTGCTGAAGTTATGATTACTCTCTTTCAAACGTTGCTGCTATTTTTGCTATTATATAGCCGTTGACGTTGACGTAACATTAGCGTCTATCGTTGACGTTAGCACCTATGTATACAGTTCTTGACACTGTTGCTGCAGCCAAGAATGCCGTTGGTGTCACTGCAGCTATGACGCAGCTATGACTGCTGTCCGGTATTAATTAAAGCGCAGGTGTAACTGTCGTGGACAGTACACCTATTTACTATACTTGGCACTGCTGTTGCTATAACTCCTTTCACTGACGCTGAGCTGCTAAGACAAAAGTTACTGCTGTTGTTATGATTTTTGTCCTTGACGCTATTGCAGAATGACTACTGTCATTGACGTTGAGCTGCTATGACAAGCGTTATTGTTATGCTGCTGTCGCTATGGCTACTGTCATTGACGTTGAGCTGCTATGACAACCGTTGTTGTCATGCTGCTGTCGCTATGGCTACTGTCATTGACATTGAGCTGCTTATGACAACTGATGTTGTTACGCTGCTGTCGCTATGGCTACTCTCATTGACGTTGAGCTGCTATGACAACCGTTGTTGTCATGCTGCTGTCGCTATGGCTACTGTCATTGACGTTGAGCTGCTTATGACAACTGATGTTGTTATGCTGCTGTCGCTATGACTACTGTCAATGACGCTGAGTTGCTATGACAACCGTTGTTGTTATGCTGCTGTTGCTATGACTACTGTCATTGACGCTGTTGCTGTATGACTACTGTCATTGACGCTGAGCTGCTATGACGACCATTGTCGCTAATGCTTATATTGCTATGACTGCAGTTGCAAATGTCTATGCTACTATGACGACCGTTGTTGTCGCTGCTTTCTGCCTTGACAATTGTGGTTCACTCTTATAGTGTTATGGCTTTTGACACTGACGAACCTGCTGCCATAACTACTATCATTATTGATGCTGCTATTACGGGTATGACTATTTTCATTGTTACAGCAGTAATTTTTCTTTCTGCTGCTGCTGCTGTTGCTGTTGTTGTTGTTGTTGTTATGTTGTCATTGGCGTTGCTGTCACTCCTGCTGTTGGTATATTGGTAGTGCCAGCGACATTGCTGCTACTGCTGCTACTGTTGCTACCGCTGTTGCTGGTGGTGGTGGTGATGGCGGTGGCGAAGTCACTAACATAACATGCATGAATATTTTAGTGACGTAAAACCCACCACCTTGTTTCTACATATATCTCTCACCGCTACTCCGATTCCACAAATCGATTATTACCACTACCGTCACCACTACTACCACAACCTACACTATACTACCACAACCTATACATATACTACCACCATCACCACTGCTATCACTACTGTCGCCATCACCACTACAACTATACCCACAATCAACATCATCAATACCAACAACAGTACCATCTTCACCGACACCACCACCACTATCATAATTATTGCCTCCACCACTAAAACCACTACCCCGCCACAGTCCCCTTTACCTCTACTATCTCCTCCACTACTACCGTCACCGTCACTATCAATACTGCTACAAACATCACCACCCACGGTCCAACGTAAGTGGTTATTATTTAGCCATTCGACTCGCTAGAAATAGCAGCCAAGTCTTCATCAGATGACCCATTACATATCCATCAAATGGCGGATGGGCATGGTAAGAATGTCTTTGTTCAAGGGTCGGCATCATCAGGATTGACCTAAAGCTATAGAGCATGATCAACGCTACCACCTTTTGCCCCGTCTTCATCGACATCATCATCGCCATCTTCACCTCCACCATCACTATCATTACTGTCACAACCATCACCACCACCAATACCACCACCGCCATCATTATCACAGTCACTACTACGGCCATCACTCTCACCATATCCACAAATAGTACTTTGAGAATTATGTCTCAATAGTGGTGATGACTAAAATATGATTACTAAGAAGCTGGTGATTTAAATGACAGATTTTGAATAATGGTTGTTAGATGGCTGATCGTTACAAAGACGATGGTTAAGGACGACTAATACGACGATTAATGATGCATTTGGTGAGAGTTTATGACTAATATGTCCGCGACGTGATAGCAATGATAGTAAGTTGTCAGATGATGATGACTAATATGACGATTAATGAATAACATAACAGACGACGATGGTTAATGATGGCTAAGACTATGGATGACACTTGTACAGAAAGCAACTGATGATGGCTTACGTGGTGATTGTTGGTTAGATCGATATTTATTGACGATTAAGAACAGGATGAATAAGGTGATGATTGATGATGACTCAGTTTATGATTCTTGTTAAGACATCGAATTTTGATGATTAAGATGACATGGGATGATTGCTAAGATTACAGATGAAGATAATGAAGATTATTATTGATTATGACAAACATGGGTAATGAGTAAAATGACGATTAATAACGACTAAGATGATGATTGATGTTAGGCAATGAAGTCGAAGATGAAAAATTGTGGATTGTTAAAATGACTGACGTTGACGGATGATGGGGACTAAGATGACGATTGACGAAAGCTAACATATCTTGGCACCTAATCATATAAATGACTACTGTGATGATTAATGATAACTAAGATGTTTATTGATGACTAAAATAAAATATGATGACGACAAAGATCATGACTGACGATTGTTGAAGAGATAATTAGCATGCATGTAACAATGACTGATGATTTAATTGACTGATGACTAATGCTCAGGTGATAGTTAATCTCGGTTAAGAAGACAATGATGGCTTAAAATGTTAGATGATTACACATAAGGCGGTAGAGAACTGCTATGATGATGATTGATAATGACCAAGTTGACAAAAGATGACAGATTGATAATGATTGCTGAGATGAGATTGATGGCGACGTCATTGACTTTGACAAAATGGTGAAGCATTTGATCAAATACGAGAATTTCGATACATGTTAACTATATTCTTTTACTGGTTTCCGTCATTGAACCGTGGCCATGCTGTGGCATAGCCTTTTCAGAATAGGCGACAATGTCGATCCCAGTACTTATTCTATAGACCTTGGAAGGAGAAAAGGCAAAGGGGAAGCGGGCGGATTTGAGCTCAGGATAAAATGTGACGTAACCAAATATTAGTTTTTGCCATCAGTGCTGCCATCTATGATGGTAATTATGACATCCACGAGGACAGCTGACTAACGATGATGATGATAATGACGACGACCACAATGAAAATGCAATCAGTTAATTGGAGAAAATTAATATTCTCTCCAAATATCATTGCTTGATGTATATCTTTATAGTTGCACTTGTATGTATGAATGTATGTATGTATGTATGTATGTGTTGTTATTTGTATGTCTATCTATATGCAGGTTCTATTTATGCATGTATTTGTGCTTGTCTGTGTGTATGGGCGCCCGTGCGTGTGTGCTTGCGTTTGTGTGTAGGAGTGCTATATGCGTATGTCATCTTTTATACATAATGCTTGTGTGATGAAATGTACTTGCATGCCAGTTTGTGTCTGTAAACACACACACACACACACTCGCACACACACGTGTTACAAGGTATAGGCAAATTTGTGTGTGCGCATGCAGAATATGTACTTCTCTGCATCTGAGTGTGCACCGGCCTTTGTGTATACTCTTCTTTGAAGCAAATATTATAGTTGCAATAATAATAATAATAATAATAATAATATCCTTTTTTCTTTCTTTCTCGTTTCCTTTTTTTTTCTATCATTCATCTTGACTTTGTAAATGCACGTATACACTAAGTTTCTTTGCCCTAGGTATCGGGAAGACACTCGACCAGAAATGAAAGCAAATTTCAAATAATAATAATAATAACCAAATAACAAGATACCAACATCGAAATGTTCAATGTATTTTTAATGATATCTTAATTAATGATCAAGCTAATAAAGAATTTAAGGATCGGAAAAGGAAAGCAATATCAGAATCTACGGTGATTAAGATAATCCCCTCCAACAGGATCATCAGTAGCCACCACAACAGTACAACAAAACCAATCTGTATATTATTTTGTAATATTGACATCACTGTAAAGCATCTGCACTTATACTTACGTATATGTATGTATGTATGTATGTATGTATGTATGTATGTATGTATGTATGTATGTATGTATGTATGTGTAAATTTGTGTTTAATGTATGTATTCTCATGCATATAGTTCCATATCTAAACATGCTCACATATATATTCAAATGATAATCTTCAGGAAAGTTTACAGATTTTAACAGTTCCAGTGATGGATTGGATATGTAGTTTTCGAATTGGCTTTCTCCTTTCTGGTTTTGAAAAGCCTATTTTCTCAAGATTGGTTTTTAGGCAGTGTGTTATATATCCCAGGGCCCCAATAGTTACATGCATAAATAAACCTGAACTTGTAATCTGGATAGAGTAACTGCAGATTTCTCAATAGTTCAGCAAAGATGTTCTCTTTTTCAATGATCATCAGCTTTATGTTAACATCCGCTGGGCAGCTAATTTTTACAACTGTGCACATGTATGTATAGGTATATATATATATATATATATATATATATATATATATATATATATATATATATATATATATATATATATATTTCGTATGTGTATTTCGTGTGCAAGATTCTTGATGTGGATACGTGTGTTGAAAGAAATACAATTAAACCTATACACTATATAAATTAATAAAGGACTGAACCAGTGCGTGTGTTTATTACCGGCATAATGCCTCTCCCAAGGTTTAATTGTATATATATATATATATATATATATATATATATATATATGTATGTATGTATGTATGTATATATATATATAACACCAAAAGCCCATATGAGAGATTCTCTCAAGGTAACTATTGCCGTATTCTGTGTTCTAACACAGCTACCACTTTTTAGTAGTGATAAATATTACATTTTTGCATTAATAGTGTATTTGTCACTAACAACTATATATATATATATATATATATATATATATATATATATATATATATATATATATATATATATATATATATATATATATATATTGTGGACTCTTTTGTCGCGGGCGACAGACGATCTGTTTATTGTGATCAAATACTTGTGATCTCCATCAAATCATCTTTATCTGCACAAGTGCACAGTGTGGCAACGTGAACTGTGTCGTTTTTGCTCAAGAACAAATTGCGTCGCTTGGTCCAGTAATCGAAACCACGATCTCGCAGTCGTAAGTGAAACACTGTAACCACTCGGCTACGTGCAGGCACGCACACACACACACACACACACACACACACACACACACACACACACACACACACACACATACACACACACGGGTGTGTGTGTGCGTGCGTACGTGCCTGCGTGTGTGTGTGTGTGTGTATATATATGGTTTGAAACTAAATTAAATTACCAAAACTGATGTTTCTCAATAATGGTTTCAAATTTTGGTACAAGGCCATCAAGGGTTAGGCGAATACAGATAATTAAGCTCACTTGTTGAAAATATAGTATTCAATTACAATGTTAATACTTTAGAAGAGGGCTACATATCCTAACTTTCTGTTTCCCTCGTCCTCAATCCACTTTCTTACAAATACGTGACGCCTATATAAAGCCTTGAAAATTAATGCTTCGAGTCCTCAGGAGATTTTCTTCTTTTCTATCGTTAATACGCTTCCAGGTTTGTTAATTCTTCCACATGTTCATCTATTAACATTATCTGATACCTCACCTCTTTTCACCTTCGATTTTAAACGTAGGTCAAAAGAAATCTGACGTCCTATGTGAACTTTGAAACATTACATTGCAACAAAAAAAAAATCTTCTAGAAGTACATCACGTGACCACGTGACTTTTAGTTTCACTTTCATTTTATTTTATATTTTTGTTTATTGCCTATTGGGATGATTACTGTGATTATTAATTTTGTTGAGATTATTATTATTACTATTGTTATTAGTAGTAGTAGTGCAGCTACTACTTGGTGTTCTACATTTTCCTCGAAACATATTTTCCTATATCAAATGCAAATCAATCAAATGCGGTTCACTTGGAGTTGACTTTTTAATCTGATCTGCTGCATTTGAGAAGATGAAGAAGAAAAAGAAGAGGGACTAGATGGAAAGGAAAAAGAAGAAAAGCTAATCAAATCCTTCTGCATTTGTAATTATTTGTTACTCCTCTACCACTTGCTGTTATTATATTTGTTGCTGTTGCTTCTGCTACTACTATTACTACTACTGCTGCTGTTTTGAGGATGTTTCCATCTGCAATTTCTTAAAGCCGTCATTCAACCATAATGGTTTACAAAATACATAAGCTTTACAAATATTGATATATGATTTTATTTATTTATTCATTTATTTATTTATTTATTATTATTATTATTATTATTATTATTATTATTATTATTATTATTATTATTATTATTATTATTATTATTATTATTATTATTATTAAGGCAGTGAGCTGGCAGAACCGTTAGCACGCCGAGCGAAATGTTTAGCGGTATTTCGCCCGCCTTTACGTTCGGAGTTCAAATTCCGCTGAGGTTGACTTTGCCTTTCATCCTTTTGAGGTCGATAAAATAAGTACCATTTAAACACTGGGGTCGATGTAATCGATAGAATTCATCCCTGAAATTGCTGGCTTTGTGCTAAATTTGAAACTAGTATTATTATTAAGGTGGCAAGTTGGTAAAGTTGTTAACACACCTGCTAAAATGCACAGCAGCATTTCATCCATCTTCACGTCCTGAGTTCAAATTCTGCTGAGGTCGACTTTGCCTTTCATCCTTTCGGGATCGATAAAATGAGTACCAGTTGAAAACTGGGGTTGATGTAATCGACTAGGATCCTCTCCTAAAATTTCAGGTCTTGTATTTATAGTAGAAACAATTATGAATTTTAACTGGTTTTGATATTTTTTCTCTCCTATTTCATTTCTCTGTCTTCCCTTTCTTTTCTTATTCTCAGTTTTTCACCCGTCTTTACTCAGAGTATTACGTACTACTACTATTTCTACTAGTTAAGGAGGTGAGCTGGCAGAATCCTTAGCAAGCCTGGCAAAATGTTTAACTGCACTTCGTCCGTCTTCAAGTTCTGAGTTCAAATTCCGCCGAGGTTGACTTTGTCTTGTATCCTTTCGGGGTCGATAAAATAAGCACAGTTTGATTGAACACTAGGGTCGATGTAATCAACTTATCCACTCCTTCGAAATTAGTGGTCTTGTGCCAAAATTTGAAACCACTACCTGCGTCTGACGTAACCAACACAATTATCACCACTGTCACTACTATAATCACTACAACTATACCCCCCCCCCACGAAAAACATCACTATCACCACTACCATCGACAACAACAACAACGACTCTTCCATCACTACCATCACAGCATCACTGCTCAACTTTACAATCACCAATCACACAAATAAGAGCCAACGACGGAACCTCTATATTGAACTCGACCTGCTAGAAATAGCGGGGGTATTGCTTTACAAATCATACTCTACTGTCTTAATACGGGACACATTGGTCAAGGATAGAACTGAAGTCTGAAGATAAGAGGGGTTCGTCGTGGCTGGAACACTTTTGATCTTGCGTTTTTTTCAATCAGAACCGATCTGGGGCAAATTAAGAACAATAAACAACTGCACCATCAGGATTATTGTCCATCGCCACCTCGACCACCAAACCACCACCACCACCACCACCACTACTACTACTCCTACTACTACTCCCCCTCCTCCTCCTCCTCCTCCTCCTCCTCCTCCTACTACTACTACTTCCATCACCACCACCACCACCACCACCACCACCACCACCACCGCAATCACAACTGTAACGACCACGGGTTGATACCTTCTTTATCAACGCCACCACTACGACCAGTGCTACCACTTTTATCACTACCACTACTACCACACCATTACTATTGATACTACCATTACCACCATCTCCTCCACTACTACCTCTACCTACCACTACAATTGACAGAACTATCACGATCGTAAATTACTTCCGCCATTACTATCTACACGATTACTGCCACAACCACTACGAATGTCATGGCCACTTACACTAACTGCTACCATTTTCATGGCCACTTACACTAACTGCTACCATTTTCATGGCCGCAATCACTGCCCCTCCCATCACTGCCCCTCCCATCACTGTTCCCCCTCCCCCTTCATCACTCCCTACCTTCACTAGGCTTCACTACTACAGTTGTCGTTACAACCAGCACCGCCGCCACCATTTACTATATTTCATCTCCACCCCCATCGCCTCAGTTTCACCTCATGACCGCCACCCTCACAACCATTATCTTTGGCGCTGCCACCACCACCATCACCACCACCACCACCACCACCACCAATTACTACATTACCTCCGCCATCGTCATCTTATCCTTATCACCACAGCCATCACCGTTGTCGCTAGCACCAGCACCAGCACCACCATTTACAATACTTCGTTCACCCACACCTCCTGATCTCTACCACCACAACCATTATCTTTGTCGCCGTCGCTACCACTGCTTCCACCACCTTATCCGACCACCACCACTACCATCTTATCCCACCACCACTACCACCTTATCCCACCACCACTATTTAGTGCCAATAGCTCCACCACCGCCATCTTACTCTCACTAACACAGCCATCATCGTTGTCGTTGCCACCACCACCAGCGCCACCATTTATTACCACTATTTCGACCACCGCCACTTTATCCCCGACCTCAGTCATTATCTTTGTCGCAACCACCATCACAAGTATCACCACCGTCACCAGTATCGCCACCACTACCACCACCATCACCACCAGTAACATACATGTAAGCCAAGATTTAACTTATACATTGGAACCAATGTACGCTGTCCATTTTGGCAAACTTTCAAATGTCGGTGATTAATAAAGAATGGTAGCTTTACAGTTCCTGTAAGTAGATAATACTCTGTGGAGTTGATTATAATTTCAGCAAATAAACGTTGGTTGGCTTCTATTGTGTTGGTGATATATATATATATATATATATATATATATATATATATATATAGTAAATATGGCTGACATATGGTAGCAAACTGCACAAGGTTATCGGTTAACAAAATCATAGAGCAGAATCTGATTGATTAGAAGTTGTGTGTGTGTTTATTTAATTTTCTATTCATTTTATGTCTTACTTCTTGTAAAATAGCGTCGTAGTTAGCTGCAGGTTTCAAATGGACTAATCGTTGATTCATTGCATCTTTGACTGAAAGAATGGCCCGGGAGTATTTGTGACTCCCTGCAGAACAAATATCACAAAGGACTTGGTTCGAAAACACTGGATTTTATTGGTTTTCTTATCGCTGGTGGTGGCCTTCACCGATTGACATCGGCAAAAGACATATACACAAAATCCCCCCCCCCCCAAAAAAAAACACAGATTGAGGGCACCAATTATCTCTGTTTCTCATTCTCAGACGAAGGGCATAAACCCGAAATGTCAGCTACTACACTTGCTCGTGGTAATTAGACTATTTAAAATTACTTTTGAACTTTCCTATCATGATCGATTGTTCAGCTGTTTTTAGATAATACTGGTATATCGGCACAAACATATACGGAACCAAATTGGGATATTGTAACAAAAATGCCTTTCGAAATAATTTTTTCAAGTAAAAATGTTGCGACGTAATTGAAGTTAAGGAGCTTACAAAGGAATCGACGACCGAGCGAGAAGTTTCGATTTACTTTGAGCTTTTTTCTTCTTGACGGCACTATGTTTATTTGAGTTAGACATGTGGGAATGTATGTTATTCACAATGTCTATTTGAGTTAGAGACAAGGAATTGTATGTTGTTCATTTAATTCATGATATTCCGAAGGGCATTAACAATGTATGTAAAGTCAAACAGTTTTCAAAAGAATCCATAAGCATAACTCAGACTTGATTTATTGCGATACAGATTTTGCGTAACTACCATATTACAATGGGCGGGGTTTCTTAATTCGTGGTTTCCTTATATCATACTAAATCGTTAACCAAATCGATAAAACACCGACCTCTTGATTCATGGATCAGAAATGCTTATCTTGGGTTGAATAACCTACATCAGCTCTATTCGATCATACATTAGAAACATAGCCACATCTAGAGAAGTGATCGATTACGAAATAATCTTATTCCGGTGTTCTAGATGAAACTATCTCGACTATTCAGAGTAAGCTGTTTTGCGATTTTTCCTTTCTGATTTCTTATTACTGTGCTGTGATTTATGTTTACTTGTTTTGCAAAATTCCCTAAAAATATACAGCTCTGCTATGAACCAATTCATGAAAGTTAGTAGTAAATTGATAAATGCTAGATGCAGTCGTCTGTATTCGAAGTCATGGGCAAGAATGTGTATCGAAGTTAGCAATGTTCAGAATTACCAAAAAACAAATCTCGTATCACTTAATATAACTAGATTTGCAACGTAAATGTATTTATTGGTTCTTCACATTTGATTTCAAGTTCCACTAAGTCTACATTTTGTTTTAAGGATACAATAAGTGCTTGCAACATACAAGATTGATTTGATTAGTTAAAGCCGCCAGAGTTTCAGTAGTCGACTAGTCATTAAAAAACGCGCTTTTTCCATATATATTCGCTTATGGAATACTGTTTTTTATCGTTGTTTTCTTTTGGAAACGAGAAACCTTAAATAGCACGCTGTGAAATTCATTGACAATAAAGTTTACAATACTTCATATCACGTACTTAGTTCTCACATCACGTATAAAAACAAGGTGTTGACACTACCTTGTTTATACACACACACACACACACACACACACACATACACACACACATACACACACTGACACTTTCTTGAGTGTATAAACGAAAGAAAAGGTATACAATATAGCTAGTAGAGGATATTTTGACATGAAAAGTGATGGTTCATTCTGTTCTGCCCTCCTAGTTACCTCCTTGGGTTTGTTCATTAAGGTGATGAAGAGATATCTAATTAAGAATTCTAGATCTGTAAAAGTGCTTCAATACATCATTTTTCAAAGATATATAGCACATAGAGACACTTGTAAAATTGTAAGCTATTTAATTATTAATTAATAAATTTAAATTCTAAGTATGTACATGAGTCTTTTTTAAACTTGTAGTCTTCGTGAAATTCTTTCGAGAACAGTAAATAAAATTTATAGAAGCTCAGACACATGTGCGCGCACGCACACGCATATCTTACGAACGCATACAAACACACACAAAAACATTTATAAATATACGTATATACACACTTTAAAATATACATATAAACACGCACATACACACATAAAGTGCATACAAATCTACGTTTCTCAGATATTGATTTAAAATTTTGACACAAAGCCAGCAATTTCGGAGGAATGGGTAAGGAGAGTTCAATTGGTACTTATTTTTATCGATCCCGGAGGATAAAAGGCAGAGTCGACCTGTGCGGCATTTGAACTCCGAACGTACACACGGACAAAAATGCCACTAAGCATTTTGTCCGGCACGGTAACTATTCCGCCAGCTCGTCGACATAGGTTTCTCAAATCTTAATACGTAGATACCCGACGGTCTCAGTTGAAACAAGAAAGTAGATTGACGAAGATTAATAATAAATGATTTCAGAATCTCAACAACTGATTAAAACCTGTTCTAATTACGCTGATTAATTAATAAGCTTTCATAATGAGACAAACAGCAAATAATCCCATGTAAAGGAAATGAAATGGGGTAGGGATTCGGAAGCATCAATTAAAAGTTAAAACTTCTGCAATTCATTTTGAATAAACTTGATCTTCTCTTTTACTTCCTCTGTCTGTGTGTCTGTGTGTCTGTGTGTCTGTGTGTCTGTCTGTCTGTCTGTCTGTCTCTCTCTATCTCTCTATCTGTCTATATTTATATCTAAATCTCTGTCTCTTTGTCTCCGCCTCTCTCTGCACCTCTCTCTCCCCATACACACATACACGCGCGCACGCGCACGTATTCGTTTTAATTGATATTCCTTATGGAAGAAGGAAAACTGTTGCAGACTTCTGGAAGTATAATTATTGATCTATCTTTGCTTTTGAGAAATCAGACCAAAATTTGTAACTGGAGATTCACGAGTTACACACGTGCACACATGCAAACACTTACGTATACGCATACACAAAGGTACATGCACAATACACACGTTCATACACACGTACAGTATATATATATATATATATGTGTGTATTTATATATGTATGTATATATATATATTTATATCTTTGCATCTGTATATAGATGTGTGCATGTGTGTATGTGCGTATATAGATATATTTACATATATATGTCTATATATATATGTATGTGTGTATATAAACATATGTGTATATATATATATATATATATATATATATATATATATATATATATGTATATATGTATGTATGCATATATATATGTATGTGTATACATGTATGTATGTGTATATATGTATGTAGGTGTGTGTACATATATATATATTTATATGTACGTGCATATATGTACGTGTATGTATATATATATATATATATATATATATATATATATATAAAACCATGCTATTTTATATCTTCATATTATTTTTCAGTCAGTTTAATATTACTCTTCACACAGTTTCCGTTGGATAAGATTTTTCATCAGTTCTCTTCTTTCATTGTACACACGGTCTTGTGTGCACATACATACACTTGTAAACAAGCATATATTCACATATGCATATATACATGTGTGTTCAAATACAAATTGCATACATACACATTCATTACATGTGCGTGTTTATATCTATCTATCTATCTATCTATCTATCTATCTATCTATCTATCTATCTATCTATCTATCTATCTATCTATATATATATATATATATATATATATATATATATATATATATACACATACATATATATATATATATATATATATATATATATATATATATGTCGCCAAACGTATATGTATGTTTGCATTCTCTTTTAGAATATACATGTTTATATATATATATATATATATATATATATATATATATATATATATATATATATATATATATATATATATATATACATATATATATATATATATATATGGACACATAGAAACACGCACACACATTGATTTGTGTGTTTGCTTGTGTGTGCTGATTCGAAGGTACGACATACTAGTTTTATTTATTTGTTTCTTACTTTGTACGAGCTCGTTGCAGTTTACTTAAAACTTGAAATTCCTAAATCTCACATCAATGTTTCTAGAACTTCTTAGTCCCATCTTCAGGATGAGGATGTGAATAGCGTGTTGCTGGTGATTGATCAGCAAAATTTTACTTTTGACCATTAGATTTATACGTCATCCACAAGTGTTAAATTTTTATTTGTGATTATCTGTATCTTGCTTTTTCTTTTCAGTTCTGTACTTCATGTTTGGCCTCTTCATTGATATATATTTGTCACGTATTTGAAAAAATTTGGTGTTCTTTCTATTCATGTTTTCCTGTATAAATTTCTTTTTGTATTAGTGTAGTATTTTGTACTATAAGGTGTAGCGCTTTACAATGACTTCTGGTTATATGTGCATAGTTTGCCAGCGAGATGGTGTCGAATTTATATGACTAGTATAACAGTTGGAGTCATGAAGTTTACAACGTTGATGTTTTGCAATCGAATTAATCACTTTGATACTGGTAACCTGTTCGTGTGTGGAGATGTCTAGTCTTTTTTAACGAAAAATGCTTTTTATAAATTTAAGTGATTTTATAATATTTTATTAGTGTTATTTTATGCTTTGGTATAATGAAATTTGTGTTCTGTTTTATGAGGTTTTTGATGTGTTCATTTATCCTGTAGTTAATATGTAGTTGTCTTATTAAACACACTTTATGTTTGGCTTGTGAAATTTAATACGTTTGATGTCTGATGTTTATTTTTGCATTGTATTAGTGTTTGAAGTTTTCTATGGCGTGGTCTGTTAGTTTGGCAGAATAGCTGTTGTTACTCAGTTCTGTGAGAAATTTTGATCGTGCGCTTCGGTTGTGGAACAGAATCTAAGTGGTCTTTTAAAGAGAGATTTTATCGCTGATGTTTTGTATCTGTATGGACATTAGTTATCTCCTTGCAATAATATGTATTACACACGTTCACACAAATATCTGCATACTGAAGCAAGCGTACACATATTCGCACACAATTACGTACGCATATAAATACATACATACATATATATATATATATATATATATATATATATATATATATATATACATACATATCTCTCTCTCTATATATATACATACATATGCATACATATATATATTTAGATATATATATATATGCAAATATTTATATATATACATATATGCATATATATATATATATACA